>NW_004797895.1:404557-407169 GCF_000002075.1 Aplysia californica | reverse complement strand
TGTGTGTGTGTGTGTGTGTGTGTGCGTGTATGCGTTTGTGTTGCTCTCATTGAACGCAAGTAAGGTCCAGCCAGTGGTCAGTATCAGTACAGAACAGGAAGTTGTGTTTTAAAATTCCGCTCCACCCCAATCTGTCGCTTTTAAGGACAAGTGGGCTGTCCCGAAAAATGCTGTTTGGAGAAAATCGAAGGTAAAGTTTTTACCGCTTGTTCAGTTTCGTTGAAAGACAAGGAGAGTTTTCTCTATAACCGAACAAATATACACACCTATGAAACCAAACTTCTCCTATAGGTTGGACGATGCCCGTTTTTTTTTTTGTGTAGGTCAGCATTTCTGGAAACCCCCGAAATCTGGGTTAGCCCCTCTTGTCCTTAAAAGCGACCAATCTGTCTGTGGGGTATCTTGATCTATCAAGTTTATTGAAGCCTGCACAGCTTACCGCATACAGCACAAAGAGAGTCAGCCTTCAATTGAAATCTTTACTAGTCGAGTGCACATTTTTGGGATTTGTTTGTAATGTTGTTTAAACCAGGTTTTAATGACAAAAGATTTTTCTGTTCTTTTCTTTTCGGGACAACAGGGGGTGATGAATACCCGGATTTAAAAGAGAATTAGTATTTGGTAGAAATACTTGACAGGTGTTGGGACTTGACTTGAGTGATTTTACGTGCCTACCAATTGAGCTGAGGGTAGTTTGAGGGTGTCACTGGAAGATATTTCTCCCCTTTTCCTCTATTATTTGCCTGCCTGTCCCACGCTTTCTGGCACCAAGTAGTCGTAATTCGTATTTCAGTAGGCTTGTCTCGATTCATACTAAATTGCACATCAGGATTCTTAACTGTGCAGGTGGTTAGAGGGCGCCACTGGTAGGTCCTACGTCTTTACTTTCTCTCTGTTGTTTCTGTCTGTCTGTCTCACTTCTTCTTAGCTTTAAATGACTATTATTGTGTCTGTGTGATTCTGTTTACTCAAACGAACAAGCTTTTTACACATAGAAGAAAACTCTTTACTCAAATTAAAACCCAACACCAGAGTGGGCTGTCTCCACAGAGCACTAGGCAGGTGGTTGGAAGACACAACTGGTAGATCCTACTTCTGTACCCCCCCCCCCTGTCGTTTCTGTCTGTCTGTCTTACTATTTCCCCAGCACGAAGTGGCCATTATTGTGTCGATGTGCTTTTCTTTACTCAAACAAACTCTTTTTTCAAACAAACAAAAAACTGGGTTGTTGACGGATAGTCTGGTGTGGTTTGCTCCTTCTTCGTTGTCCAACGTAATATCGTCCTTACTTTTCTTTTCTTTTTTTTTTTTAAGGGCGGGGGGTTGTTACTCCCTTGTAACACTTTTAGTCTTCGGCACTTATGTGTCTTAATTGGTCGCTTTTAAGCACAAGGGGGTATCCCTAAAAATTCTGTCTTGAGAAAATCGAATGTAAAGTTTTTGGATCCTTATTCTGTTTCTTTAAAAGACAAGGAGAGTTTTCTCTATAACCAAGCAAATATACACACACCATTGAAACCAAACTTCTCCTATAGGTCAGGCAATACCCACTTTTGGTATAGGTCAAGATTTCTGGAAACCCTTGAAATCTGGGTTAGCCCGCTTGCCCTTAAAAGCGACAAATTATGTTGCAAGTGCCGTAAAAAAACAAAAAACAACAACAACCAACCAACAACCAAAAAACAAACTCTTTACTCAAACTACAATAAATAAACACCAGCAGCAGCAGCCTGGGCATAACGCCAGTGGCGGGGTCCCTGTGTCTCCACAGCGCGCCAGGAAGAGGGCGGTGGCTCTCTCTCAAGGAAGTTGGACTACGAGGAGCTGACGCCATGTTTGAAGAGCATCACGGGCACGTGGGAGACCATGCTGGCCGAGCATGCCCCGGAGGCGGAGGCGGAGACGGAAGGAGAGAGTCAAGGAGAAGGAGGAGATGAGGAGGAGAAGACTGAAGAGCCGGAGGGGGAAGAGCGAGACGGAGATGAGGAGGTCAACCCCAGAGGTCACGACACGGCCTCGACACTGGTGCCTCATGATAGACTGCTGGACTGTGTCAGGACGGGTAAGCTTCCATGTTGTGTTTGATTCGTTTGTTTTGTTTTTGTTTTGTTTTTTGCTTCTTTTTTTTTAGGGGGGGGGCGTGTTTCTTTTTTGTTCTTTATTTAACTGTTTCACCATAAGAAATCTTATTTTGAAAAGGAGCATACGCAACGTGCAATGTACCCCCCACCCCCTTCCCCACCATCCTCAACCATCACCAGAGTAATTTAGTCTAAGTTAAAGACTTTCTAAAGGCTATTACCTTTGTCATTGATAGCAGTGAAAAGGTTAATGTAAGTGTTTTTTCGCTCCCATCGACACAATTTAGACAAGTTAGGAAGGGGGCTTACGACCCTGGCTGTCAGGGCAAGCCCAGACTGAAAGGGAAACAGCGTCCTAGCGGAAATACAGAGCTTCTCCTTGTGGGTGGTTGGCTGGTACTCTGGTGTGGTTTGCTTCTTCTTTCCTATCAAACCTCTATCGCCCTTATTTCCCCCTCTTCTTTTTTATGTTTGTTACTCTCTTGTAACGCCTCTAATCTTATGGCGCTCATATGACCTTATGAAGTTGCG
>NW_004797895.1:380077-400963 GCF_000002075.1 Aplysia californica | reverse complement strand
AATCAGATCGAACTGTACTGTCAAAGTCTGGAAGTCTGGTAAAATAGGAACCAAAACTCTGTTGAAAAGGCCTTGAAACTGTAACATCCTTTCTTGCTTTTCCCCCCCATCAGATCAAACTGTACCAGCTGACCCGCCTGCTGCACGACCAGTACAAGGACCTGTACGAGCACTTTGAGATGCACGAGATCTCGCCCACGCTGTATGCGGCCCCGTGGTTCCTCACACTGTTTGCCTCACAGTTCCCGCTCGGGTTTGTGGCCAGAGTGTTCGGTAAGAGTGGGAATACCCCTTTTTGTCTGACTCCACAATGTTATTTATTCAATGTTTGTAATAATGATTATAACTAGCATTTGTATAGTGCGTATCCCCGCTCGATAGCAAGCTCTATGCGCTTTACTCTTTATTACTACCCCAGTGAAACATAGAACACTCAGAAACATTCTCAGCTTCCCGGAAAGCATACAGCTTAAGCAGCTGATTAAGCGCTCAAACACTAACAAACTGACAAGATCATTCACTGTCTATAGCTGGGAACCCATTCCCACCTGGATGAAGTGAGGGAAATTCGTTTAAAGTGACTTTTAAACAGCGTCTCGCCCCTGATGGGATTGGAACCCACGACCTTTCGGTTGCGAGTCTAAGAGCTTAACCACTACTGTCAGCAACCATTCAGAGTGGGGTGTTTCTGAATTCAGAAGATGTGAATCCAGTTCCTAGGACATTTGAATCAACAGAGGTCTTGGGAAAATAGAGACAGCAACAGCTGGGCTTCTCATCATTGCGAATTTGGGGGAATCATTACTTTTGCTCAGTTTTACGAAAATACGATCCTATTACCCCTGACTCCAATTTTTAAAAATATCAGATACCCCAACCCACTGCCAGCCCTCCCGGAGTAAAGGGAGAGAAAAACTAAGGGACATGAACAATCTGTGTCACTATATTCTGTACGTCCCGCTGTCTAACTTTAACAATAACATCCTCTTTGTATTGAGCCCTTGTAGTTGCTCAGTGCCTCTTTGGCCCCAGAAAAACATTAGACTTAGAAGTCCTAAAGCAAGGAGTGAGCAAAAATTAGGTTGACAAGGTGAACAAAATTTATGTCCTTTTGTGTTGTAGATAACAGCTGAGGCCAATAGAGAATTTTTCTTCTTTAATGGATCAATTTTTGAAACTTGATCCAACTGGCTACGGTAGATGGGTGGCATGATGTGTTGTGATGCTCAATCAGGATCAAAGATTTGTGATTTATTCTGTAATTCCAAAGGTTTCTTTTGTTTTTGCAGTATGAAAGCTGGAAAATGTCATTAAATGCCCCCAGAATATGGGTCGTTTAATGCCATCCACTTCGAAAAGTGTTCGAACCAAGGAGAAAAAAAAAAGAGTACTGATTCATATTTCTAGACAGACTATATGTCAGAAACGTAACAAGTTAATTAGTAGTTAGTGGGTAGCAAGGGTTTCCAAAAAAATAAAAGGGATTATTAAGTTGTTATTATCATGGAAAGTTTGTATACTTGGAAAGATAATAACACTGGCCTGCAGAGTATTCTTTTAAAAAATCAGATTTCGGGGGAGGGGGGATGGGGGATTTTTAAAATTGAAGCACACACCATGATGTCCTGCTTCCCCGCTCAGTTTACTGATTATAATTGTTAGTATTAATCTTTTTCGCTTCACCTCACATCTACCTCAGTACCTTCAGACCTTGAGTTGTAAGTTCATCACAGGCTCCTTTATTGTTGTTCTTGGGCGGGTTTTGTTTATTTTAGTTTCTTTTGCTACGATTGATTCCTTAACTGCTCTTCATTTACGTTTTGCTACCTTAGAATTACAAAGTTCTATCTGGCCTTTCTTGCCATTGTGAGTTACTAAGACCGTGAGGTCAGAGGCCAAATTTTCTATCTGTTCTATCAAATTGGAAAGACTATTATTCGGAGTCGTTAGCAAGATATTCTAAGAATTGCATTCGAAAAATCTTGACATGATGTGAAACTCAAAATTTTTTACGTCAAATTTCTCAAAACTAGATTTTCTAGATACTGGGCAGATAGAACTTTGTAATTCTAGGATAGCGATTTGCTGGAGCTGGTTGCACAGCAGGAGTATCCGTGACTTCTTTTTTCTACAGTTGTTTTTTTTTAAAGATTTTTTTGGGAGCCGAGGGTAATGATTCGCTAAAATTTTCCTGTTTCTGGTAGTCAATTAAGAGATTAACTTGTGTGTAAATAGGTGAAGGATTTGATAAGGGGCTTTTTTTTAATCAGTGTTTTTGGTTGAGTGTTGTTATGATTCTCCTGGTTTCATCTTTTAATAGGGATGACATGATTCAATGTAGATTGCAAAGGTTTGAATTCCTAATAGGGCATTTGGAAAATTGGGTTAGTAGGGGGGTAAGGGGCTTTTTGACACATATAGACGAATGCGCGCCTGCACACACTCACACATTCTCACTTAGTCCCCATACACACACTCACACTTACGCACACACAAACGCACATGCATGTGCACTCGCACTTGCACACACACACACACACACACACACACACACACACACACACACACATGCACACACACACTCACACTCACACACACTGAATTAACCCAAATCCTGCTAAGAGGCTCTACCAGTGACAAATATAATTTTTCTCCTCTATTTTCCAGAGATGGGACAGTCTTTTTTTAAAAACATAAATGAATGAGTAAATAAAATAGGGTGACTTCCTTCCTCCGCAGACATGATGTTCGTGCAAGGTATTGATGCGCTGTTCAAGGTGGCGCTCATGTTGCTAGGCAACCACCGCGCCCTCATCCTGCAATGCAACTCGTTTGAGAGTACGGTGGACTTTCTTAAGACAACCCTGCCTGAGATGGTGCAAGTACAGATGGAGCGAATCATCAACCAGGTAAGGAGGAAAATGAACTAAAGATGGAAGTAAATATTTATCTAATAATGTTCAGAATTTTGTATATTCTGCTTATGGATTGTTTGGGTGGGTAAAAAAAAAGTTGTGGTTGTTTGCTTTTTAGAGATAAAGCCTTTTTAATTTTTAGACCAACCTGGCACAAAATAATAGCAGTCGACCAAGGGAAGTAACTTGGAATATATTTTTAAAGTATCGAGATTGTCATTCTTAGTAATAGCGGTTTTGTTATAGGTTTGTGTTTTTTTCAAATAGTTTGTTTTATTTGTGTGCCTGTCTGCCACACAATATTGTAAAATTCTGAAAAGACAAATAACATATTTCATTTTATTTTATCTGTTCATGTGATCCCGTGTATAGTTCAAGATCAGACAAGTTCCTGTGGTGTTGTGGCACAGTTTTGTGGTTTGGCTCTTCACTGTTGCTTGCAGAAATGTGCCTCCTAAGTGATCTAAATTCTGTTAATGGGGGCGTAAAACACATTCATTAAAAAAAAATAAAAAATTTTCAAGACTCTCCATCAATTTAACTCTGTCCTTGATATGGATGTTAGATTTGGAAACCCTGCTCAGCCTTCTGAATAATCTAAAGGCGTTTATGAGGGTGAGTTTTTTAAAAATTGTTTTATTTGAGGTTTTACGGCGCTCGCAGCTGCATAAGGTCATATGAACGCCAAGGGGTGGATGTCAACCGAGAAGTCGTTACTGGGAATCAAACTTACTCTGTTCACCTCTCTAGCTTCAACAGCACAAAGTCTGCTTCGACTATCAAGGCACCCCAGATATAACGGGTCGCAAGAGTGTGACAAACATACAAACGAAGTAGAGAAAAAATGACGATAGTAAGGATTAGGAAAGAAAAAGCAGCAGTTCCCTGTTGCAGTTCAGGCACAGTTATGTGCATGACATTGATGAATCAGCCCATTTACAATTACAATTTTACTGTGCATAAGAACTCAAGATGTTAATGTCCCCTCCTTTGGGAATGGCCTAAAGACACGTCAGTCAGTAGCACCGCCCCGAGGGGTATATGAGGATGTTAAAGCCAAGTTGATTGAGGGCCACTGGTAGGTCCTGTTATGCTCTTTGTCTGTCCTTTTACCTGTCTAGCTCTTTTCTGGCACTTGATCACTATTGTGTGGATGTGCTTCTCTTTGGTCAAACTAAGAAACAAACAATATATCAAAACTGTACTGTGGTTGGTTGGCGGGTGCTCTGGTGTGCTTTGCTTCTTCTTTCCTATCAAACGTCTATCGTCTTTTATCTCCACTCCTTCTTTTTTGTGTTTGTTACTCTCTTGTAACACTTCTAATCTTCGGCGCTTAAATGACCTTATTGTGTTGCAAGTGCTGTAAAACACTTACTAGAACTAGAAACTGTACTGTTTCCCTGCTTATTTCTAGCTTCTTTTTGCTCGAGTGAATAATTGAATTGCAACTGAAATGCTTCTGTCTGTTTTTTCTCCACTCAGGCATTTGAACTTGACATCAGCAAGGAACTCCAGGCTTATGATGTGGAGTACCATGTCCTGAGTGAAGAGATGTCCTTCTCTCCCGCCCTCTTGCCACACCACCACCACAACCACCGCAACAGCAACAGTCACCGACACCACAGCCTGCCGCAGCAGCACAACAGCCCGTCCTTGCAGCACCAGGCCATGCAGCATGTGCACCACCACCACCACCACGCTCACGTGGCTAAGAGCTCACTCGAGGACAGGCCCACGCGTCTGGTCGACCGGCGAAGGTCATCCATCGACATTGAGATGTTGTCGAGGCTGGAACAGCAAAACCGAGGGTTGAAGCAGCAAAATATGGATCTGTTAGAGAAGTTACAGGTAATGGTAGTTTCCGTCTTGGACTAACTCTAAAGGTTTAGCCTTACACTTTAGAAAGTCGTGAGATTCCAGGTTAGGATGTTGAAATGATAGTGCTCCAATGCATTTCCCTGGGGTACATATATACCTACTCAGAAGGAGGCTCTGTGCTCTTAACAACTTATCGTTGCCAGAGCAGACCCAATATCTGTCCAAAAAGTCCTCTTCTTCCTAAGAAACTTATGTTGACAAGATCTTTCCCAGGATACCCATCCTCACCTGTGTATAGGGAGATTTTGATATTTTGCACCACAGTGATGTCAACGTGCTTGACTTTGGAGGGCACTTCTAGTCAGTCCTGCTTTTTGTTAGCCTTCTATTGCTTCTGCCTATCTTTCAGCTACAGGCTACATAGCCAATTCTTGATAATTTTATAGATGTTCTTTTCTTTAACTCTCACCAACTTGATGATAAACTGTCAGTGCTATATGGGTGGTTAGTGGGTGCTCTGGTGTGGTTTGGTCCTTCCTTCCTTTCTAACATCTATCGTTCTTTTCTCTCCTTTTGTTTTATGTTTGTTATTCTCTTGTAGCACCTCTAATCTTCAATCCTTATTTGCCCTAATTGTGTTACAAGTGACGTAAAATACTTACTAAAATGAAAACTCTGTCGGTGTGTTTGACTTTCTCTCTGTTCTCTCATGAAGAGCCATAATGGTCAAGCAGGGAATGAATACAGTTACTCAGAAAATTTAAACAATGTCAGCTGTTAGATGGGTGGTCACTGGTTTCTCTCCTTGAGCAAGGCACTTCAATGTTAGCTTGGGAACAGGGCTCTGAGCTACCAACAGTGGAATGTTTGCATGGATGATTCCTTTGGGGTTTTTTTTTCTTTTTCTGGGCATACTGTGATTTGTTTGACTTTAGCTCTTACCATTGACAGACAAGTCTTTCTCCATGATCAGTAATGCCCTTCATTTCTTTTTTTTTTTCTCTTTTCTTCCCAGCATTCACAGTCTCAACAGCGCAGCTATGAACACAGCGTACACGCCCATCAGATAGAGCAAGACAAACTGCGCTCACATGTGCGCACCCTTGAACTGGAACGTGCCGCGCTGCTCAGTGCAGTGGCCAAGCTACGCAAACTGGTGCCTCGAGCTGCCCTGCAGAACCTCCACCTGACTCTGCCACAACTGCCCCCCACCACACCATCCCCCACGTCCAGTAGCAGCTCACCAGGGTTTCCTGGAAGCGAACCGGAGAGTGTGGGTCCCTCAGAGGAGGGCATTCTGTCTTCTAATGTTAGGGGAGATGTCGAAGCTCCAGACGGTGGTCAGAAAAGTGAGTCAAGAGACGGAAACATGGAAAAAGCTTCCGCTACTTTCATTGGAGATAACAGTGCAGGGGGTCTGTTTTCAAGCGAGGAGAATACTGGTGACTTAAGTGCAAAGCCCTGCTCTAATGTTGAAGGATCATCTGTCAACACGTTATCTGGTGCTTCTGCAGAGGTCTCGTCTCAGAGAGGACTCTCGTCTCAGACGACCCCGTCTGGTGCTGCCACTACGCCCACAATCGCTCGTCGCCCACGGGAACTGTCGGATAAAAATGTTTTATCGTCCTCGTCCGTTGTGTCCGAGTCTTCTCTGTCAGAGCAATCAGGCCCTTGGTCCACTCCTTCAATGCATTCCTCTTCTACTGGGGCCGCCCAGTCCCGTAATGCGCCAAGGGGCTCAGGTCACCGTGATGAGGACAACAAACCTGCAGGGCCCCGAAGTCTGCCACATGATGCCGCCGGTTCAGGGAGATGATGATGTTCCATACGTTTCGCTTAGTCGATCACCTCAAGCCTTTTCCTTCTCATCTGCTGAGAGACCCAGCCACGCCACACACTTTCCAATGTATAGAAACTTTTGTTAGTCTAATATGTGTTTCTAGCAGCTGATGGTACAGAAGTTGAGGCTCACATCAGGTTAGTTTGATGTCCATGGCATATACCAAAACTGTTATCTAGCGGGAACACTTTTTCCTGCTGTTAAAACCTCAGAGCCAGAATCTGGCATGTGGAGACCAGTTTTCTGACCTTCAAAGAAAAATAGGATCTAATCTGCTGTGATGTGCTTTAACTCCCCTGGAACTTGTTTTTAAAAATAGAAAATCAGCATTTCATATTTGCTTTTGATTATAATAATGTAACAATTATTTGATGGGTTTTTTTTGGTCGAATATTACTTCAAAATTTAGCTAGGTCCATCAATGAAATAATTGTTACTTTATACATGTGAAAAAGCTAATTCTAAAGTTCTGTAAAAAAAAAAATTAAAATTGGAGGATGTAGCATTATATCAGCCATCAACAGTGATACTCACCAAGTGTCAGTAAACCAGTTTTCCCAAAACCAGCTCAGTTAAGCAGCTCTTGATGAAGAGTTTGCTTGTGTATTTAGCGAGACTCAGAAACTGGCTCCATTCTAACCAACTGTCTGTAGCTTTTTTCCTATGCTGCTGTTTGAATGAGCATCCCAGTAGGCCTACATATGATTCTGAGTCAAATTGACTTTTTTAATGATTTAATTGAAATAGAAATGCCCATATTAACTATGTTAACTTGGATTTGGTATTTCTCTATTTAACACAAAGAAAAATGTCATTGAGAATGGCCAATTTTAACAGAAGTTATGGCTTACAAAGATTTTATTCCCATTTGCAATGAAATTTCATTTTGCTGGTCTAGGTTTTAAATTGCATAGCAGAATGATTATCAGTGCCTGTTGGGTTCTTTATAATGGTTTTGTAATGCTTGAAAATGTATGCGTTCATAATTTAAAAAGCCAGACCCCCTTTTACTACTGTAGTTATGTGAGTGGGGAGTTTGGAGATATGTGTGCAGAGAAAGTAAAAAATGAGAAAAAGTATCACTTTTATTCTTCCATGTTGGAACAGTTGTGTTACAATGCCTGTACAATGCAATCATAACAGGGCCCTGAGGTTACGTCAGTATCACATAGTACACAGTATCACATCAGTACAGTTACCATCACTCCACACTGGATCGCTAACAACACCATCACTCCACATGTCGTGTTGCTGCTCCCCACAATGAAACTAGCTGTTTTTGAACCAGGGTGTTGTTGTCGTGCTCAAGGAGGCATCCTCGTCACCACCTGTGTTTCCCAGTGAACACTGTGGAAAGTTTTATCTAAACCTCTATTTGATATAGTTTCATACTTGATTTGAGGGTGGCTAGATTTTCCTTCTTAGGGGAGCAAAATCTACCGTTTTGGCACAATTCGATAAAATTTTCTGAAACCTAACATGTTTGAACTATCGTCTGTGGTGTAGTGGTTAGGCACTTTGCTCTCATATAAGACCCAAGTTTGATTCCTGAAAAGGGGGGGGGTAATCTTTTAAAAATTTTCACTCTATTTTGAATGTTGGGTTGTCATTTTGGAAAAATTCATCCCTGGCTTAAGTTGAAATCGAACATTGTATCCGTACTGTTTTGTTACTGTGAATGAATGTGGGGATATTTTGGCATCATTTGTTGTTGCTGTTTCTGTTTTTTGTTATTTTTGTTTTTTGGGTTTTTTTTTAGGGGGGCAGGGGATTTCAGAGTGTGCTTTGGTTCATTTGACTTGAACATCATTTTGATTTATGGTATTAATTCTGTGTATGAATATATTTTGTTGTTGATAACATATGCGTGAACTGATGTAGGCCTATACAAAGCCCAAATCAGAGTCTCATTAATTTTGCTTTTTGCCTAATATGATACAATAGATTGTCAGCGTTTCTGAATTTGATTCATTTTTGACAATGTTCATCTTTCTTCCAGGTAGACTGTGTAAGTCTTCTTACACTTAGCTTTTCAAACAGCTGGTGTCGTATTCTAGTGATTGAGAAAATTATCATTTCTCATATATGTTTTTAGAATTCTGAGATTTTCCCAGAATTTCTTGTTAAAATAAGTGCTTGTTGGAAATTCTTTCAGGAGAATAGACTTTGTATGAAATTCATATTGTAATTTTCTCCTTTTGATGTATTGTGTTCTTATTTACCTCAATTTTATGAGGGGTTTTTTTTTCCTTATACTGTTTCTTCATTAGATTCAATTGTTGCGAAAAAATAATTGGTCTGCTTCTTAGTATCTCATACCCTCATGTTTTCCCAACCATTTCTGATGGCATCAAAAAAAGGGCAAGTGGAGGACTATCATTGGTGAATTATACGATCAACTGTTTAGCAACATATCAGAATGAGTCACTTGTCGCATTATGTCGATAAAACACTTGTCGCATTATGTCGATGAAACACTTGTCGCATTATGTCGATGAAACACTATTGCTATCAAATTAAAGATCTGTTCAAGTCCCCTATAAGTGGGTGAGAACAGTATTAGTCTTTCCAAGTTGGGGAATCAATAATACGCAGTTTTGAAAAAATCAAGATTTAGTCCCATATCTAGTAACTGCGACAAGCAACTCATTTTTTCGTGTTGCTTCACCACTAGTGAGTTCCTGATTTCGTTGCAGTTTTTGCCTCTTTCTTTCCGTACTGTGCCCAAACACACCCACATCCTGTGTACTGTTAACCTATTTGTGAACAAATTTTAAAAAAAAATAAAGTTAAAGAAGTCCAAAAGGCTCTGGAAAACTTAAGTACGACACATACTCACTGTTGAATGGAATCTCAAACTTCAACGTTTCACCCCTAAAAAATTATGGGCCAGCAGCTTAACAAAAGTTTTGTTTTGATATTGGTCATTTAGATTTAAATTCCTGCCTTACTGGTGTTGAAATGCCATTGCAATAGACTCTTGAGAAATAGTGCAAAGTTAGGTACTGTGTGGGGTGAATGAAATACGGTCTTGGGTCTGCTCATGTTACTTTTGCCTATATAGACTTCTTTGATTAGTTTAATTGTTCCCTCAAGCATTGAGAATGTTTGTAGCAATGTGATGGCTCACATCTTCGTATATTTGGAGTGGGTCATTAATGTGTGCTCTGGTGTAATTTACTTCTTCTTTCTTATCATCCTTATCTCTCCTCCTTCTTTCCTTTGTTGCTCTCTTGGAACACCTCTAATGGCAGTACTTATATGATCTAATTGTATTGCAAGTGACGTTAAGCTTGTACCCCAAAAAATTGATCAAAGGAGTAAAAAGTAAGAAGGACAGACTCTGCGCCTGGGGTTTGTATAATCAGGCTTTTCACAGTGAGAGCAAAAGATGTGAGTTCAGTTTCTACCTGGGGGAAAGATATTTTGGGGGGTATTTCTAGTTTAAAAGTAGGACACAATATATGTATGTGACAGTGATCAACATTGTGAGTTAAGGAACCCTCGGCCGACAATCTGTGGCATGTGGCCAGGGTGAGCAGAAAGAGAGCAGTCACACCTTTTCGTGTTCAACTTTTTTTTTTCCTCTTCTCTAATTCTTCTCCCCCTGTTGTTTGTTCTCTCAGTACCAAAGACAGAAGTGGATGAAGATGTGCCCAACTATTTTTACCAATAATTAACTCCTAAGTAATTGTGAAGTGATGAATATTTCAGGGAGATTCACATTTACATTGTGTGTCCTGTTTGCCAAAAAGGAGACATACAAAAGTCATTCCCTTGCTGTGAATGCAAAGCTACCTCAGTGATTGCTGCAACCTGGACTCATCAGTTACTTTTACTTCTTGCCACAGTAGTCTGTTGTTATAACTCATTTATGTTGAATGCACAAATTTCTTTTTTTTTATCATTTGTTACAGCTAATGTTCCTTAAATGCACACATTTGTTTTTATTTTTTAAAAACTTTCATTACTTGTTAATTTAATTTATTTTGCTTCTTCTTTAGTGCAAGGATAGAGAGGTTGTTTAAAAAAAATAGTGATAACATTTTAACATTTTCCAACCTTGTCAGATTTGCTGTTGTTTTTGTTTTGAGTAGGATTTTATTGTGAACATCTAGTGTGGACATTGCTATAAATTAAGGAATTTACTTTAGTCTATGCACGGAGGAGACTGTGTTCAAATCTGTCAACTCTGGCATTAGATGAATAGAGTAAAGAAGCATGTCCAGCATCACTGATGTAATGGAAACACAATTGTAATTGATTGAGTATCTCCACTGAGTATCTCCAACAATGACAGGTCTCGTAGTTTCCCACATTTGCCATTACTTCAAAGTTGGAGAAGCCTGCCTCCAAAATTATTTGAATTATGTTTGTGAGGCTGGACAACCTTGACAATCACAATCATAGGAATGAGACGACCAAACACAAACTGAAGGGCTTCTTTTATTGGTGTTATTTGGTATGATTTTAAGGCAATCAGTTCTTGGTTTTTATATATTGGTCATGTTGAAGACAGAGCGGGTGTACTGGTAGCTCAGCTAGTATCGTGCTGGACTGTAAAGCTTATGGCTGTGATTCAAATCCACAATGAGGTGTTCTGAACTTGAATTGTTTTGGGGAGTCGTTCTAGTTGTTGTCCACTCATTTGGCTCAGTCCTTTCAGAGATGGACATTAAATTCAGAGGTTCCCGCCTCTGAAGTAACTTCACAGTGTTGAAAGGAATGTTAAATCTGTACAATGTAGGTAGAGCTGTTAGTCCAGTGTGTTGAGTGTTGTGTAGAATAAAGAAACATGTCAGGGGTTGTGCACCATGTAAACGTCACACTTGCACGTCAAAGCAAAAGTATTTGAATAAGTCTTTTCACCACGAGAGTGGTTGCATCCCCCTCAGTTTTACAATGTTAATTTGTTACACCCCCCCCCCCCCCCCCCCCCCCCCCCAATGTGGGTTTTGTTATTCATGACAAAAGCATGTTTCAGAGAATATAACTCTTCATAGACACATACAATGAGGAGATAGGTAGATTGGATGACACAAAAATTAAATGCTAAATCAGACTTTCATGTAGCTTTTGCTTTGTATTAGTGGAGTTTTTTAAACATCATATAATTTAAAAAACAATGATCGTGCTGAACTATGGTGCTGATGGTTATTTGCACGGTATTCAAAGCTCTCCTCGCTCTAAGTTTAGTCCTTTTATAGATGTTAAATTTGGAGGTCCACCCTCTTGTATAACTTTACTGCGTTTACAAGGAGCAATATACCCATACCATTCAGTACCAATCTAATTTTTTTCCGCGAAGTGTTTTTAAAATGTTTTGTGGAGAAACATGTGGGAAGGAAGTTGCTATATTGTACCTGTGGTTTTTTTGCTTGTGAGGGTGCAGACAACCTCAGTAATTATTCTGAGACATGTTTAATTTTGGAGCAATTTAATTCTGGTCCACACCCCTCCGCTATCTAGAGAAAAGTTTAGGCTTTTTGTCTTACAGTTAGTAGGTTCTGTGTTCCATTCCCACTTGAGAGTGACATTTTATAGAGTATCTCAGTCTTTCTACTTGGATGTGTCCCTCGCACAGGTTGGCTTGACCAGAACAGAGTGGGTCAAAGCACCCTGCCTCTAGGATGACCTGCATTGTGTTGGTGTGGGTTGAAAACATTTATAACTTTTCTTATTGTTCATGACTATGTCTTGAATCTCATGGACATGCTGTGATTTCCTGTTTATTTGTAACGTTTGTGATCAATGGACTGTTAAGAATTGTACATGGCCTGCTCTAATTTAGGTTTCTGCGTAGCCGTCATGTCCGTCTGACTTCCAAACGAGAGTTACCAATAGACGGTCAATAGTGCCATAATCTGTGACCAAAACAACATATTTATGTAAGGGGAAGCCAGGAATACATATTTGTGTGTGCATCTCTTTTTGAATGGAGGTAGCCTTAGCCTTTGTTTAGGAGGTGGTTGTAGGTGGCCACTGGTAAGTCCAACAGGACATGTTTTCTTTCCCTTTTTTGTTTCTATCTTTCTGTCTGTCCTTACAAAATGACAAGCGCTTTGTCAATGGGTGACTAACAAAAACTTTCAACCTCTGTTATTTGAATGTTATTCTTTATTTCATGTCTAAGACAGCCACCCATTGTCGAGGAGAAAAGTGGATGTCTTAGATTGATGGATGTCTAAAACATTGTCATTATAAAAAAACGCGACAGGGGAAATGGGAAGTGGCCATTTGTACAGGTGATTGTGTTATACAGTTGCACATGATGTCATAGACTGAAGTCTCATCTTTTACTGATTATGGGGCAGCAGTTTGGGTTTCCAAATATGCGCAAGCCCGTACAAAAGAGCGACATTTTTTTGCATTCGTGACCTATTGTTATCTTCTCCAGAAGAGGTGAAGAAGGTTATTTCCTGCTTGTTTTGTACCCACACTGTTATCTCGCACTAATTGATTTTATGTAGTGAAGGAAATGAAAGGTGTGATCAGGTGCTTTGACATGATGGAGATGTTTCTAGGGTGAGGCCATCTTGTTTTAGTCATTGTGAGTGTATGGCTTTATCCATTTTGTTGCCATACAGTGGTTGTGTTTTGAAGGATCTTTACATTCTCATTGGTGGACCAGAGAAAAAGATGGGGGAGGGGGGAAGGAGTAGAAAGAGAAATTACAGGCCTAGGTTTTCCTCTTCTCTCTGAGGTGGATTCAGTGTAACAGATTCAGATTTGAAAGGGTAATAAGTTCACTTGATTTTTCTTTCAATATAAAAAAATTAGCTAAGAAAATAACTTACCTTTGACTTTTAACTCAATCAGTAGGCCTAAACTTGTTACTAGTGAGGGAATAAAGCTGCCAGATTTTATGGATAGGAGTAGTAAAAATTTTTTAAGCAATGAAATTATTCATTTTGAGACTCGTACTTTTTGAAAAGTCTCTGTGATACACACCGCAGACATTCTGTACACATCTCAGGCATTGATAATTTCAGTTTTTTCAATTTCTTGATTTTTTACTAGATGAAAGTACAGTTGAAATCATCCAATATGGTCACCCATTGTCGAGGAAAAAACTAACTACCCTGCACAGGTGGCTGTCTTGGACAGTGACATTGTAATACAGAAAAAATTTAAGGAAATAAGTTGGAAGCGGTTGTTGGCACAGGTGACGGTCTCGAAGCAGTAGCAGTTTAAGCAGGTTCGACTATATTTCTAAGCTTCTTTGTTTCACTTGTGTAGCAATACAACAAAATGAGTTTCAGGTGGCATTTCGACAGTATAACCCTGTGGGTATCAATGAAATAGAAGATCTGTTCAAGCCCTACAAGTGGACGAGAACAGTTGAGTCTGCTGCTTTGGTACCACAGTCATAGCCACTTGAAGTTTTAGACTCGAGACAAATATTTGTGAGAAAAAAATCAAGGTTTTGCCCAGTATATTGAAACACCTGAAAGCTACACAGTTTGAGAATAATTAGGAGACCTGCATTAAAACCTTTGATGAAATGGTTTAACTTTTTTCCTTGTGCAGAGATGTGAGTAGGCCTATGGTTCCCAAAGTTGGTAAGATATTCTGTAAAGTATGTCCATCTTTTGGAATATGGTTGGTTGTCCCTACAGAGATCTACTGATATTCTCTTTATTGGCAAAACCAAGCTGCCTGACTCCTAAATTTCTAAATTGTATGATGTGGAGTGGAGGGGGTAAAACATTTACAATCTGTCACTCTGAGAAAATGCACAGAGGGGGAAGGGGAGGCATGACACTTTTATATTCAGTCACCATGGTAAGAAATACAGTATAAACGGATAGGTCGAACACAAAAGACTGTAAATCACACATCCGCCAAACTGTACCTGCGGTCCAGTTTTTTCTCCTTCATTATCTTTGTAAGAAATCTCTTGTACTACAGATCCCTCAAACTACCGAGGCCGGTCCCGGCGAATTCAAGCTCTTCAAGTTATACTGTATATAGGAGCTTGGTGATAGAAATATTTTAGTGGGAAATTGTGGAGTGGTTGTCCTTCAGAGTGGGTCTGACACAGCGACACGCCTGTAGCTGGACATGTTTGTGCAGACACTGCTTTCACAGCAAGCTGTTAGGTATAATTGTTTGTCCTTAATTTCAGCTGAAATATTCCTGTTTGATTTTTTTTAAACATCTTTTTAAAAGTCTTTATTTATAATTGGGTTATTCCTTGATTCCAACTCTTGTTGTTGTTTTTCTTTTAATTTTTGGTTGATTATTTTTATTTTTATTTTTTTGTGTACGAGCTATTTACCTTTACTTCCAGATCCTGCTATTTGTCTGACATATCAGCTCACAGCACCAGCGACCATTGATTGTGGTTGTCACTAACATAGGCTTATGGGGGTTTTTTTCCTTGTGAGTTTATAATTTCTTCACAGTAACATGCCATGTATAATTGTCAACCTCATCATCAGCTTCATCACAAGGTGTGAGAATTACATCACTGCCCTTGGTTGCCTCTGTCTCAGAACCGAAACCAAAGGGATAGAATGTTGATCGGTTAGGTGAATGAAAAGGTTTTATTTCCAGGAGCTGGCTGCTTTTAGGGGTTGTTGTTTTTTTTAGAGATATGTAGTGAATCTTTTTCGTGAATCTTTTCTTGCATTCAACCAAAATGTTTCTTTTCTTCCTGGTTGTGTTTCTTTTTATTTTTATGTTCTATTATTATCTTGTTACCCCCTACATTTGCTGCAGTTTTTATCCATTTTTTTCCCCACCCAAGATGTTGTGAATGACTGGAGGGAACCACTAGTAGATGCTACTTCTTTACTTTTACTCTACATTTTCGATCTATCAGACTTGCTTTTCCAAGCCCTAAATAACTTAAACTTAAACCCTTTTCACTCAAACCTATCCAGGGTCCAACCAGTGAAGGATGGTTGGAGGGCACCACTGGTAGATCTTTCTCGTTTTATTTCCCTCTGTTGTACCTGTCTGTTGGTCTTGCTTTTCCCCAGCTGTAGATGACCTACAGTGTATCGATGAGCTTCTCTTTCCTCCTAACAGCTCCACCCATTTACCTTGCTGTGGTGGATATTGTGTGGCAAAAGGTACAGGTTTTTTGTCCACCATAATTTTTTTTCTCAATGGATTGTGCTGCAGTCTTCACTAGCTCTATGTACAGAAAATCTGACTCGAATTTGTCAAACATTTTTATAAATAGACATAAGTCTTTAGTCTGATCCAGCTGGACGAGAAAAAAAGACCCACGTTTAATGTGGATAAGTGGATCGGGTTGTGCCAAAGCTCAACCAGTGTCAGGAAATAAGATTGTGAATACACTGGCTGTCCCATTTCTACAGGTCAAACTGAATCAGAAAGTGGGTGCTGACTGGTTACTGCCAGTGAATTTTTACTTGATTTTTTAATATCTTTAGTATTTGCCTTGTTATTTACATTTACTTCCTGCTCCTGTTCAGTTTGTCTTAAGTCTCCACTCCACAGTTAGCTATGATTGTGAGAGAACTTCTTTGGCTGCAGATTGTGTGTGCTGTTTTGGCACTCGTCCTTCCTTTTGTTGTTGTGAGGTTAGGGGATGTGATGTGTGATGAGTAATGAAGTAATAGAGAATGTAAATTTAGTCTGCATCATTTCTGGAGGTTCCGACTCATTGATGAGGGTGGTTGGCAGGTGCTCTAGTGTGGTTGGCAGGTGCTCTAGTGTGGTTTGCTCCTTCTTTCTTATCAAACATCTATTGTCATTATCTCTCCTCTTTCTTTCATTTGTATTACTCTCTAGTAACGCCTGTAATCTACGTTGCGTTTTTACAGGGAACAAAACTCAAAACTTTGGTGACCCCCCTCTCCTGTAAATCTACGGCATATGACCTTATTGATCTGCAAGTGCTGTAAAAGTCTTAATCAAACCAAACTAAAGAAGTAAGAGAATGTAGACTATATCTGCATCACTTTTGAAGGTTCTGACTCATTGATAACAACTTTTTCCCTGAAGAAAGGGGCTTTTCTGCTCATATTGTATCATAGGCTTTGTATATTATTTTCTTTTTTCTCTGGTTTGTGTGTTGGTTTGTATGAAACAGCTGAGTCATCTCGTTCCCTGTGGCATGGGTCATTGTAGCATAATGTGTATTTTATGGTGCATCTCAACTAAATTAAAATGCGGGTGTATGCAAAACAAATGTATGCGTGTCATTGTGGTGAAACCAGGCACTCGTTCATGAAATGAAACTGAAAAAAACAGTATCTTTCTGCGTGTAATTTTTTTATTGGACTTTTTGTTTGTTTGCGTTACACCTCTTTTGTCCGTTTTGAAACACATTTCTGCGTGGGTTTTACTGAAAATTGTTGATCAACAGCACAGAAATATGTAAATTTGCAAGTTTCCAAGGACACTTAAGATTTGGCATTCACCAAAGTTTGGCAGCCATTTTCTCGCTAATTTGACCACGGGCACCAGGAGACCCCCACTTCCCTCGATCAGAGATATCTCAACCTATTTTTAAAACTAGTGAACAAGTTTTAAAACTAGTGAACAAGTTTTAATATGAAACAAATAACTCTGCATGCCCATAAATTGATGAGTGCCTGATTCCATCGTGTTGATCGTCACTCATATAGATTGACACACACAGGAGAGTAGTGATTGTCTAACATGTTGGTATGCATGAGCTGAAAGCCAAAGGGTGCTATATATGTAAGTAATTTAGTTACGTTTTACCAGAAGATGACAGTGCTTACTTTCTGCCCCCTAGAACTGCAGGGGAAAAAGTTGCTTTTTTAGTAGTTATTGTTGTTGAAGAACAGCTTTACGGCAAAATGAACTTACTTTTTTTTATTGGCAAAAATGCCAAAAAATATTCTCCCTTTGCAGATGTGTGATTTATTCGTGGTATCACAAAACAGCTGAATCATCTTACTTTTCTGTGGCACACATCGTTGTCGTGTGTGTTGCTTAACATGGATGGGGCAAAATTTAATGAGTGCCAATAGGCTACGGGGTTTGTTCTGTTGCTATCATGCTGGGCTGTGTTTCAGGAGACTCAGGTTCAAATCTTTTACAGGGTGTTCTCTATCCTGCAGAAAAGTTTGACTCTTATTCAGAAGTTCGGCTAGTCTTATTTAGGTGACTCAGGGCTCGTGTGAAATGTGGTCCTTAATGTTTTTGTTTTCAATCGGATGTTTGAAAGGTTTTGTTAGTTCTCTGAATGAAAGTTCTGTCACGTTAATTGCCTTAAAATTTGTCATTTATTCTCTTCAGTTGTAGTTTTTTATATGAAGTTTATAGACCACACATTTTTTTGTGCTATCTTTTATTCTTGTCTTTAAGCAAATCAGTTGCCATGCCTCACATATCCATCTGAAATCATTGCTTGACTTTTGTTTTTGGCTTGTTTTTTCTTCCATGCGACTTTATGTACAATGCTGGATTTTTGCTGATATTGTGAATGGTATTGGGGATGTGCTCCTCAATCTTTTTTAGCCACTGCACTTCAGATATGTGAAGCAGCTGGAATTTTAAATTGTCTTCTTTTTCTTCTTTTCTTTAGATGCCTTCATATTAACTGATTATGGTTGCCTCATTTGTTAAAATTCCATTCAAAAGCAAAGATAGGCCCTTATGGATAATTCATCCACATCTTAGTTCAAGAACCTAATAGGCCTACTTTACTTCAGGCAAAAGAAATTGAGCTTTCAGTTACATGGAAGGCCTATAGCAGTTGCCTATCCATTGTGTAATGCCCTTGTTTATTGCTCGTCGTGGACATTTTAAAATGAGCCAGAACAAACAGCTAAAGATTTTTTTTTACTTACGTAAAGTGCATCCTCATTTGAGAAAGAATGGTTATGGTGAGTCTTTCCTACTTTATGTTCTTTTTAACTATTTTTTAAAGGGTACTCGAAACTTGTTTATAGACCCTTCTTTCTAGCTTTTTTTAAACATAGCATTTGCTTGCCTTTTCAAATGTTAGTGACTAGATCGAGGTGTTTTGGAATTTCCTGGTTTTTTGTGACCTATGATATTGAAAGGGGCGTTGAACTCATATTTCACGTTTCCCTGTAGAGACTGTTTTTAGTGATGGCGACTTGTGTGACTAGATGGAAATAGAATTATAATTGACTAAGATTGGGAGATAAAAGATGTGTTTATATCTCTGATTATTCAGTTGTAATCATTTTGTCAAAATAATCAAGTCTTTTCTTTTTTTTTAAATTGTCAATTAAATTCAATATTTTACGCGGGACTTTATTCGCAGGAAGTCGGATCACATTCATCTGGAAAGATTTGTGGACATTTTTATTTGTTGCCTTCTTTATAGATACATACTTGTTTTACACATTTCTTTGCTGCATTCATCTATTACTACTATTTTTGTCTTTTACGTACATGGACTAGTTGTTTCAAGTGTCTACTGTATAAGTATTGCCACTTTGGACATTGAGACTAATTGGTTGTGTGTACTCATTGGCACTGTAGTTTGCTGCCAGGTTTTCTTGGCGTATAAGATTGTCTGCTTGTTAAACTTGCTTCATCCATGATGCGCATTGTGACATTTTATTATGAAAGACCATGTGACTGATTATGAGTACATTAAAGGAAAGAAGAGCCTTTGAAGAAATTGTTTGCTTTGTCGTTCTTTTTCTTTCATTTGATCATGTGTGTGTTGCAGGCAGCTTGAGGGTATCACTGGTTAGTCCTCCTTTTTTACCTCTGTTGTTTCTGTCTTACTTTTCCCATGGGTGGTTGGCGGGTGCTCTGGTGTGGTTTGCTCCTTCTTTCCTATCAAACTTCTGTCGTCCTTGATCTCTCCTCCTTCTTTTTTGTGTTTGTTACTCGCTGGAAATACCTCTAATCTTAGGCACTTATATGACCTTATTGTGTTGCAAGTGCCGTAAAACTCTTACTAAAACAATTACTTTTCCCTGGAACCATTAAGTGGATGGTTTGTTGGTGCTCTGGTGTGGTTTGCTCCTCCTCTACTATCAAACTTCTATCATCTTTCCCTCTTTTTGCGTGTTTGTTACTATCTTGTAACACCTCTAATCTTCGTTAATTGTGCTACTTGTGTTATAAAATGCTTATCAAAACATCAGAACCCTTATTAAAGAGGTTGTAACTGTGAGCGTCTTATTGCTTAGGCCTGCCTGATTTAATGTAGTAGCAAAGTAATATTTGGGGTTCCATTCTTAATTGTCTACTGGTATCTGTGGTCGAGACACTCAGATACTGTGCACGGGAAGCTGGAGTTTGATTCACAAGTGAGAAAATTCTTTTATCCTCTCTATCTCCCCCCCCCCCTCTCTCCCTCTCTCTCTCTCTCTCTCTCTCTCTCTCTCTCTCTCTCTCTCTCTCTCTCTCTCTCTCCCTCTCTCCCTCTCTCCCTCTCTCCCTCCCTCCCCCATCTCTCTCTCTCTCGCTCTCTCCCTCCCTCCCTCCCCTCTCTCTCTCTCTCTCTCTCTCTCTCTCTCTCTCTCTCTCTCTCTCTCTCTCTCTCTCTCTCTCTCTCTCTCTCTCTCTCTCTCTCTCCAAGGATTGGGATGTTGTACCCCACTCACTCAGCCCTGCCCTTCTCTGATGGACACTAGTAAAAACTCACTCTCTGAAAAATCTTAATTGTGTCCAATTCTAGAGGAGCATCAACTTTCTGTAGCAATTACTCTACAATAATGTTTAGCTGTGCGAGGCAGCGGGTCTCCTGAGGAAAGGAACACGATATCTCACCCTCCAATCCACACTGTTGCTAATGGTGAGTAAAAAATTTAAATCAATGGTTATGGAAAGCTTATAACAGGCTGCAACACCACTATAATATTATTATGCATGTCATTGTGTATCTTCCACCATTGCAAAATTCAATTTCATGGTTATTTCCCCTTGGTTTTACAACACCCAAGTAACTGGCTCTTAACTGCGTGCAACGCTGTATATCGATTCCCCAAACCTATTATCGATTTAAAAAATCAGTCTCATCGTTATTTACCCTTGAATGTTACTCCTCAATATCGTAAGCCCTTCTCAGGCTGTACCGCATTGCCCATGTCAGTTTTACCAAATAAAAATCAGTTTCACGGTTACTTCCCTTCAAGTCTTACTCCTTGCTTCTCACGTTCTCCCCATATGTGGTAGGTGCGTAGGTCAGAGGGCAGTAGGCGCCACGCTTGACTGGAGGCTCTCGTGGTCGTCTCTCATTCAATAGGTCCCGGGTTCGAACCCTGACAAGAGACAGCGACTGAAATTTTTTTTCTCTAAAATGTTCTCATTTCACCTCCATTCCTGCTCTCTAACCATGTTCTGTCGTCTGATTTCATCTCCACTTTCTGCCCT
>NW_004797895.1:373839-379977 GCF_000002075.1 Aplysia californica | reverse complement strand
CCCCTTTGCCCCCTCCTCCGGGCGCCTGACTCTTTTTACAGCCTTTCTACTGCTTCTCCATGGTTCATTCTTACTGCTGTCTTTCAGCCACACCCCTGATTGAACACCTAACCTTCTCGGACAAAGGCGAAAAAGTCTCGGAGGGCCCTTGTGCAAGTTGCGCATATCAGAGATCCATGATTGGTGGTCCCTAAAGAGATAAGAGTAGGCATCGACCGCCCCCCGGGCAAAATTCAAAATTCCTACCAAACTGAAAATGTCTAATGTGTCACGTGCGCTCATATGACGAGCGCCGTAATGTACTTACCGAAACAAAACGTTTGCCTCGACCCGGTCACACCCTCCAGCCTTGGCACTGTATCAAAACCCTTGGTGACAGTCTCATCCCAAAGTGTGCCTCTGTAACTTCTAGTTGGTCTACCTATTTTTCTTGTTCCAGTTGATCTCCAATACCATGTCTGACAGAGCAAATCTTGTCTTCGACTTCGACATCCATTGGAATACAACACTCCAGTTATTTATTTGGAGACTTTTTAGACCTTCTCTTCTTTACGTTCCAGCTGAAGAGGGAGATAAATTTCTAGGTTCTGCTTTTTCTTTTGGCCAAATTGTGCTGCAGATGGCGCAAATTGTAGACCTGGCACAGGGTGGTTAAGAACTAGAATAGAATAGAATAGACTAGAATAGGATAGAAGATAGCTTTATGAAACATAAAAAGTAATCAAAATTTCCAGAACACTTGAAATATTGAAAATACAACAACTCGACCGATTTCGACAATATCAAATGATTTATTCAGGGGGGGTAGTCTTATCAAAATATATTATCAATTTAAAAAACAATACAATGTACACATGCACAAGAAATTTTGCCAGAGCTATCAATGGGATGCAGAGTGGAATGTTGAGATACCTTTGGAGGTCAGAAGTCAAGGGCACAAAGTAAGTAACAAATAACAAAATACATAGAGGTAACACCAAAATCTGTAACAAAGATTTGCTATAAAAATTGCCAATTTCTGTCCACTAAGCGATTACAATTCCACAACAACTGCATCACAAAAGGTACCAAGTTTTCTCTTGTCCAAAACCCATACACCATATATGCAAGTATATTATATACATGTATATGTTTTGTATACAGCCATAATACATACGTGTACATGTATATAACATACAAGCATAGTGATTTCACTTCCCAATTAATGCCACCCGTACAACGTTAGATAAGGGCAGATTGTGGCGTTTTAGCAATGCTTCGGTATTCTATAGCTGTTGTCTTTTGCACATCTTGAAATGGGGAAATAAATGATAGCATAAAGATCCAGAGATAATATCTTCAAGAGTTTAAGAAAGCAGCTTTGGGAATTCGAACCAGTGTCATCGGCACCACAGCATAAACAGTAGCAAAGCCAATACGGGCACGCCCTCATGAACAGAGATTTCCGAGAGAATTCGTTCAATTTTATTTCCATATATATCAAAAGTATGCATAACAGTTTTGACAGACACGTGAACATTCAAATTGGGTATCATTGTACTGTTTCAGGGAGAAGTTTCACAAAATAATTATAGAACCATAACCAATTCTTGAAAAGAGGAAAAGATCATGTCGTATGTCAGTTCAATGTAAAAACACAATATTAAACAAAAAGTACACAGACTGACAAAGAATGGAGAAAATTAAGACTACGTAAGCACAATACTAGACTTACAACAACGAAGATAATTATTGTCAAATCATAACATCATTATTCCAAAACTGACACGATACCGATATGACATAATATGCTGTTGTTAGTTAGAGGCATTGGCTGTTTGCTAAGGCCACAAAAGGAAAAATAGCTTTTTAAAAAAATGTATTTCTAACAATATTTTAAATATCATTTTCTTTAAACGCCAACAAAACAGAGAGACACCTCTAAGATTTTATAATTACTCTGTTTACGCGACGTGATGATAAAGATTCAAGAATGACGTCACACAAAGTGTGTGAACTCACGATGGCTTTAACGGTCAAGTACATCATAAATATAGTAAGCAAGTTTTTTCAAAAGTTTGTGAGAGAAGGGAGAATACCAAACAAATATACACACCACTGAAACCAAACTTCTCCACTTGCAGGGCCCACTTTTGGCGTAGGTTAAGATTTCTGGAAACCCCCGAAATCTGGGTTAGCCCGCTTGTCCTTAAAAGCGACAAATTAATAAACAACAACGGTTTGCTTGGGTTTTCAACTGTAATTAAAATTTGTTCAACTTTCTCGTCGTAGCAAAGTCTCGGACACATAAAAGCCAGCACGAACGTACGGATCACGATACTACCACCTCGGATGATTTTTTAATTTTTTAGTTGTTTTTTTTTGTGGAGGGAGGTTAGTTTTGTTTTATTTGTTTTGCTTTTCTTTTCTTTTCTTTTTTTTTTTTGCAGCTTGTGTTTTGGGGTTTTTTTGTGGTGTTTTTCCCCCTCTTACTTTATCTATCGCCTATCTTGAGTTCATAAAGAACAAACATTTTAGCGAATAATTTGTTGTGGATGTTCGACTGCACGCCGCGTGTTCTGGGGTGGTGCAAAGTAGAAACATTAATTGTGCCACTTTCCTCAAGACGTGTTAGGGTACTACCAGCGATGATGATGATGATGATGATGATGATGATGATGGTGATGATGATGATGATGATGATGATGATACAGTCGAAGTCGAACCTGCTCTAACGGTCACATGTCTAAGACAATCAGCAGTACAAAAGATCATTTCCAACTTATCCCTTTGCGTTTTTTACAATATTGCAGTGACCCTGTTCAAGACACCAACCTGTCTAGGACAACCACTTTTCTCCCCCACAACGGGTCTTTGATTATTTCCAGTGTATTTTCATCATGTTCAACCGGCACAGCGGGCCCCAAGGGACGTCCTAGTTACTGATCTTTGTCTACTAGTTTCTATAATACTCGTGTGTGTGTGTGTGTGTGTGTGTGTGTGTGTGTGTGTGTGTGTGAGTGAGTGTGTGTGAGTGTGTGTGTATGTGTGTGTGTGTGTGTGTGTGTGTTTGCGAGAAAAAGCCCTTGACGCCTGACGTCATGTGCGTGCGTCCATTGTACGTTAGATCCACTTTCGGTGTGTATTGAAATGTAAAATAAAACGGTGAAAGAATGCGCAAGATTTTCACGGAAAAACAAAAACAATGTGTAATAATGGATTGTTTGATCATCAAACGAGTTCCTTTGTCTCGTTCTCACATCGTTAAGGAAAGTGAACATAGTTATAGCATTTTAAAAATACATGTACATATAATGTACACACGATAATCATAATCAGTTACATTCCAACAAAAATACTGAATTCATGATACAATATTCCAAGCACGGCACTGTACGTGTTTTAGTCATCTTTATCGATGACATAACTAATAAGCAAATATTCAATGAGGGCAAGTTTAAGGTTTAATTAAGCCGGAAAAAAAAACCCCCTCGGGCGACAGTCCAATAGTCACTTTCATATTTTGGGGTTTTCGGCTTGAGGGAAAAGGGGGGGGGGTATTTTAGTTGTTTTATGTTTTACACTCAGTACATGTATTCATCTTCTTCTTTTCAAGGGAAATGAAGTCATGCAACATATTAGACGCTGTCGTGAAAAGGATTTAAAGCTATGACATCAGAGCTTCATGGTCTCCTATACAAAGTCCCCCTAAGCTCTTCACTCTGTGCTCGCCCACCAATAACCCTTCTCATGTTTCGTCTTCCACAAGGTCGTTTGGAATTTTTTTAATAAAAGGGGGAGGGAGGGGGGGGGGGTATTCATGTATAGCATAGTGGTCTGCCTTTGAAATGTTGACCTACACGCATTGTAAGGGATGAAATGTTCACAAGACCAGAAGAAGAAATCTCTCTATCTCGTAATAAAACAAAGACTTAAAATAGGAGAGCCACATCATAGGGAAGTACAACATTATAAGTCAACGAGCACACAGTCATGTCGCACAAAGTATACAATACCGAAACGTCCAAAGACACGTGACAACAATGAAAAAAAAAGTAATGAAAAAAACAAACAAAAAAACCCTGAATGACGTCAGTTTAACTCAAATCGTTGTTGGAGAATTACCGAAAAATCTTAAAAATTAATTATTTAAAAAAATTATAGTGCGGTCAAAAATTCGTGACGCAGCTTATCCTCAAATATTTCTTTAACGGACGAATCAATGCCACCCATATTTTGCACAGCAGTTTGCATCAATTTGTTTAAACTAAACGATTTTTTCCACAACAATTGAGGTTAGATTAAAAAAAACACATTTTTCTTCATAAATTTATATAGAATTAGAATACTATAAATCTCCGCCACACGGAAATGGGATTGTTCACGGCGCTTCCTGCTTCTGAAACACATTTTGCATACGCATATGAGCTACATCACAGGTCACCAATGACACGTTTTAGTGTCAAAACTAGTTACAAGAAATTAATTTTGTTGTGAACACGTGTTTAGCACAAACAGTTCTCAAAGCTTGCGTTCAATAAGCATAATGTGGCGATTAGAAGAAATAAAAAAGAAGAAACATGACGGACTTGCTTTTAAAAGCGATATTGTCCGAGGTGTAAACCTTTTAAAAATCTATAGAAGCAACCCACTGAGATGTTTAATAAGTAGCTATTAAGGAATGTTCTAGAATACAGCTAACATGTATTTACAAAAATATTGACTTGTTAAGACAATTGGTACAGATCACAGTGTAAAAGCTGGAAACTTCATGTTTGATAGCTGAGGAAATATTCATATTTTTTATATTTTGACCAACAGTAAGTTGCGCCACGAATTTTCGACCGCACTTATTTCTTCGTGTGTTGTTCCCAAGACCCACGAAGAACAAAACGTGACGTCACTGCCGAACCCAGTCGGCTGACTGACTGCAAAGGAGTGAAAACATTTTAACGCCGTAATCGGCACAATTTAGATCATTTGGGAGGCAGGCTTCTCCGACCCTTACTTTTACGGCAAACGGGGGGTTAATACGATACAGCTTGACCCTTACTTTTACGGTTAATAAGATACAGTTTGACCCTTACTTTTACGGTTAATAAGATACAGCTTGCTAAGGGATTGACAGAGATTAGATCTCAATATAATTTTAAAATTTTCTCATTCCAGAATTTCGCTCACACATCGCTTCGAGTGCAGAAATGATGGGCCACGCCATTACACCTACAGCAAACACATGTGTTATCTATTGTGGAAAACGGCAGGAGATATTCAGAGACGTCTCCGGCGAGCACCAAGGAACTCTTCGGAGACGCACTCCCGCACACAGATGCACTGCTTTTGGGGGTCAAACTGGGTATTGTTTGCCGCAGATCACACATATAGCCACTAAAACTGTCGCAAATCAATTATTTTCAAGAAATTTCACACCCAAATGCAAAATATCAAATTATGGGTTCAAACAGGGGGGCGTGCACAGATTTGTTTCCTTGGTCTACAGGTACAAAGCATTTTGCTTGGTCTATCTCCGTCGGAGGCGTCTCCGGATAGATACTGCGGTGGAAACCTACCCAGTTCTTTCGTTCATCGTTTGCCCTGCGGAAACTTGTAATCAAGCAAGTCAGGGGAACGGCAAGTTTTCCCAGCAGTCACGTCTAACCATTCATAGTCTAGGGGGTTGGTCTTAGTTCTCAAATGTACCGAAACATTACGAGAAGAACTGCCCAAATGTCTAAAATTAGAAATCTTTTCATCGTCGTTTCAAAACTGATCGTTGTTCTCAAATAAATATCCGCTAAAACTTCACCAGTGGAATGCTAAAAAAAAAAGTTTTAAAATAAAATAACATACTTCATCTTCTTCTTTTCTCACTGATTTTTATTTTCAAATGTGCTAGCATCTCGGAAGAGTATCTGCGACTTTTTCGCTTTGATGGCTTTACAATCGGTCTAGATCCGTCTTTTGTTTTGAGTTGAACAACTTGCGCGTTGTAATACTTCAGTGTACAAGTAAGATAACACCAATCAGTTGTCAAGATGCTGCCGCTAAAAGATCGTCCAAAGTTGTCTGGTGTAAGCTGAACTTTAATACCAACCCATGGCATAATCAACCAGTTTAAGGAAGAGAGAGAGAGAGAGAGAGAGAGAGAGAGAGAGAGAG
>NW_004797895.1:372220-373408 GCF_000002075.1 Aplysia californica | reverse complement strand
AGAGACAGAGACAGAGAGACAGAGATAGAGACAGAAAGATACTCGTAGAAGGAGAGAGACAGACAGACACTGAGACAGACAGACAGACAGACAGACAGACAGACAGACAGACAGACAGACAGACAGACAGACAGACAGACAGACAGACAGACAGACAGATGAAATGATTAAAACTGTAACATTAATACACGCCCGGAGAGAAAAAGACGCGAAGACATGTGCTCCGGCTATGCTAACAAGTTGTCAAGGCTAAAATGTATCAATTTGGCTGAGCAATACTTACGGTTAGGTCTAACAGAAAAAAAGCATACAAAATTAGGCAGAAACATCGTTTCGTTTTCCCAGTGAAACACAAAAGTTACTAACTCAGTATGGAATCTGTCCATAAACTCGTTCTTTTCTGCGACATTCGTTTGAAAAAAAAAAAAGAAGATAAATAAAAATAATCAAATGCACTACTGACAAAAAATAATCATGTCTTCTCTATCTTTTTTTAGACGAAATTTCAAACAACCGAACGAAGATCGAAAAATTGTATGAGTGTGTGTGTGTGTGTGGGGGGGGGGGGGGGTATCCAAACTGGAGGCAGTCGGAATGAGGCGAAATGAAGTGAAGTGGAAAGGAAGTAAAGGTAAATTTGAGAGGGGCCGAGGAAAGTCATGTGAGGAGAAAGATGGTACTTGCAAAAGATAGCAAGAAAGGCTTTAGATGAAAAAAGAGACGTTTAAGCCGTTCGTCTCAACAGATAATGATAAAAGAAAACAAAAGCAAAAATGAAAAAGACAGAAAATGAAGAAATAAAGACAGGAGGAGGACGGAAGAATGGCAGATCCAGAATGAATAATAAAGGAAGGGTAAAAAAGAAAAAGGAAGAATACGTGGATTATGAAGCGAAACCAGAAGCTTTCTCATAGAGCTTTCTTTGCGGTCGCCCCATAAGAATGCCCGCTGGTGACGCCATTGACTTTGTTATTGCTGCTGTTGCTGCTGTTGCTGCTGTTGTTGCTGCTGTTGTTGTCAACGCCGACGCCTTTGAAAGCTGCCTGACCTTGACCCTGAGGGGTCAGACATCCCCACAGCTCGGCCATGACCCCGAGGGGAATGATGACCCAGACGATGTTGGGCAGCACGACCAGAATGAACTCCTGCAGCGCCGTGTTGCCTCGGCGGTAGACGCCGCCCGTGCAG
>NW_004797895.1:368489-370561 GCF_000002075.1 Aplysia californica | reverse complement strand
CCCCCCCCCCACTCCCCCGCTTTCCGTCCCACCCTTCCAGCCAACAAAGTGTAGTACGTCATAGAAACTCACAAGCTCTGGGCAAAGACGAAAGCGTCCTTGGTGTCTTGGTACCGCTGATCCACGGTGACATAGTACTTGTCTGAGGAACACAACCAGAAAACAGGATAAAATATAGTAAATACAACCAGAAAACAGGATAAAGTATAGTAAATACAACCAGAAAACAGGATAAAATATAGTAAATACAACCAGAAAACAGGATAAAATATAGTAAATACAACCAGAAAACAGGACAACATAATATGGTAAATGCAACCAGAAAACAGGACAAAACATTGTAAACACTACTAGAACACAGGATAAAACATATAATTACTATGCAACATGAAAAAAGGACAAAATACTATAAGTGCAACCAAAAAGCCCACGAAAAAAGATCATAAACACGACTAGAAAACAGGATAAACTTTGTAAACACAGCTATAAAACTGGATAAAACATTATAAACATAACCAGACGTCTTGAAAAGACATTATAAATTAGGCCAAAATACAGAGGAGTCCACTTAAACCGATATCTGTGGGATCCCTCGGTTTTTTACAATTTTGCCGGGTTCTCAGTTTTTTTAGTTTGTTCGTTCGTTTGTTTGTTTGTTTGTTTGTTTGTTGTTGGGTTTGTTTTTTGTTTTTTATAACTGTTATACAGCGCTCTCAACGGCAAAAGATCATATGAGCGCACAAGACACATTAAACATTATCAGTTGGTAGGAAATTTTGAATTTTGTCCGGGTGGCGGCCGAAGCCTACTCTTATCGGATTTAGACCACCAAGGGATCTTTAACGTGCGGAACTTGCACACGGGACCTCCGAGATATTTTGCAATGTCCGAGAAGGTTATGTGTAGATCTTTCCTTCTACCAGAAGATCAGGGGTGTGGCAAAAAGACAGCAGAAAGGAGGAGCCAAGGAGTAGCAGTAGAAAGGCTGAAGAAAGAGTCCGGAAACCACAGGATGGGGCCAAGGATCAGGTGATGGGGTGAGGGCAGAAAGTGGAGACGAAAGCAGACGACAGAACATTGCTGGAGAGCAGGAAAGAATTTAGAGAAGAAAAATGTTCCGTCATTTTCTGGATTCAAGCCCGGGACCTTTGAATGAGAGGCAAACACCTTAACCTCTAGGCCACGAGAGCCCCCTCAGTTTAAAGAGTTGCTTAAAAAGAAGAGAAAATTTTGGGGATATTATTAGGTGGCAAATCAGGGAAAACCGGCAAAGCAACTGAAACTTTATACGGGGTGCCCACTAGGGATGGCATTGGCCGATCGGGCCGAACGCCCGACCCCGTAAAAAAAACAAACGCGTTTTCAGTTTCAGGCGATCGAGTGGGCACCCCGTATAACGGAGTCGGGCGATCGGCCGATCTCATCCGTAGTGGGCACCCCGTATTAACGACCTGTACCGTGCTGATGTGCATCTTTACTATCCAGTAACAAATCAACCTGTTTATTAAAAGCCATAGCCAAATGAATACTATTCATAGACGACAAGTCAATTCAAGAAGACGCAGTAATTCACTCACTTAGCGAATGGCACTCACTGGAAGAGGACTTTTTAAAAAAATGTCTTCTTTCCTCATTCTTAAATTATTTTTTTTACTGGGGTTGGGGTGAAGGGCGCAGAATTTTCTTTTCAAAATTGTATTTATATAATTAAAGAGTAGGTGTTTATTGGCACCCAACCGACAGAATTTTGATCAAGAGCGGATCTGAAGAGAGGAGAAAAAGTAAGTTAGTCATTATCAACTCGTGCACTGTGACTAAGTGTTATCGAACCAAAGTACAGAAATGTCAAGGTGAGATAAGTGGTGATGTAGCAAACATCATGCGACGTGTGGAGGCCAGAAATAACCTCACTGCAACTTTTTGTATGTCGTGCTAGTATTATATATCTGGTTCGGGTAAGAAGAAGTAAAATGACCTTTTATCTTTTTTTGGTTGCTTTTTTTTTGGAGCTGGGTGTATGTGCGTGTGTGTGGGGGAAAGGTGTGTGTGTGTGTGTGTGTGTGTGTGTGTGT
>NW_004797895.1:364831-365977 GCF_000002075.1 Aplysia californica | reverse complement strand
TCTGTCTTTGATTGATAATGATTATTTTACAGTCCCATTAACTAACATAAGATCGTTCAGGAGGTCGGTTTGCTAGTAGTAGTAGTAGTAGTAGTAGTAGTAGTAGTAGTAGTAGTAGTAGTAGTAGTTAGTAGTAGTACTACTACTACTACCCGAATAGCGGCCGAAGCCTTCCCTTATTGATTTTGGACCACCAAAGGATCTTTAACGTGCGCAACTTGCACTCGGGACCTCCGAGATTTTTCGCCCTTATCCAAGAAGGGTAAGTGTTAAATCTTACCTACCAAAACAGCAGGCTGAGGCTGAAGACAGCAGTAGGATGGAGCCAAGGATTAGCATAGAAAGGCTGCAGAAAGAGTCAGGAGCCCAGAGGAGGGGGCAAAGGGGGTGAGGGGGGTGGGGGCAGAAAGTGGAGACGAAAGCAGACGACAGAACATTGTTACTTACATTGTTACAGAACAGGAAAGGAGGCGACAGCAGAACATTTTAGAGAAGAACATTTTCCGACATTATTCGGATTAGAACCCAGGACCTATTGATGAGAAGCAAACACTGTAACCTCTTGACTACGAGAGCCCCAATTATACAAAATTGAAACAGCTTTTGAAAATGAAAATACACAAGTTTAAAACGAAAAATCGAAAAAAATGAACTTACTTGAAGTTTTCAAAACCATCAGAGTGGGCCGATATAAAAGAACAAATTCCCTAAACTTAATCACACTAAACCTTAAATTTTACCATCCCGTGCAAGCGGTTAATTGTGATAATACTGCTTACAAGTAATAAGAAAAATACTGATTACAAGCAATAAGAATAATACTGCTTATAAGTCCTGACACAGTCACCGAGTCATTCACCACATGTCCAGTTCCACCTGTAACTAAGAAAGACACACTAAGCTGAAAAAAAAACAACCGTCCGCATAATGATTACACCATCAATATGACTACGCCGAAACTCGGTCGGTGAAGCGTGAGAACAACTAAAAGCACGTCATACCACCAGTAGTCTTTTAATCACTTTCCCGCCAGCCGCCACCAAGACACACCCTCACAACTTGAAATGCCTTACGACCATGAACTCAGGCGGATAACATACTATCCAGATCACGGTGGCGAACTAGAGCCTAAAAGTTCTCCCAAAA
>NW_004797895.1:362891-364689 GCF_000002075.1 Aplysia californica | reverse complement strand
CTGTCGAACGACGGCCTAAAGTGCACCGAGGCCAGGACGCCTGTACTCAATGAACGAGATAACACCACGCTGACCTAGCGCTAGACAGTCAGCTGATGCAGAAACTGGGGTAAGAGGCGAGCTATTTAAAGCAAGGGATTGTTTGTATTATCTGATTCGTTTTAACATCTCCACACCATTTGTGTCGTGGTGCGATGGAATCAGGCGCTCGTCAAGTTTCTGGCATATGGAGTTATTATTATTTAAAACCTGTTCATTTGCCTTGCTTTTGATATCATGAAAGTTGATACATGGGGGATTAAAGGAAATTGAGTGAGGGGGAGGGAGTGGGGGGGGGGGTGTCTCCCAAGCTGTATTTCGGTAAATCGGAATGAATCACTCGGTGAGAGTTGGGTACACAAGAAAAGTGTATCCCAGTTGTCATTGAATAAGGAGAAAAACGAATCCATAGCTTATTAGCTCTCGTCTATCCATGTTTAACACATATCTAGCAACTTTATTAGTTTACCATTACTCATGAAACTTTGCATGGCTTTTCTGCTGGCAGCGGCCATACACAATTATACATGTACTTTTTTCTCCTAAATTATTGAGGCAGTAATATAAGAAATATATTAAGGCCCTCTATTTGACACCTCCCTGTGAATGCATGCACGGGATCACTACTTTAAATGATTTACAGTAACCTAGCCTATAAATTGCTCATCTGAGACAGCAGCACCACCCTGCCCAAACATTTCAAAGTAAGCTTATAGATCTCGTCCCAAGTCCGTCAAGATAATTATCTCCACGTTCCTCTCGAAATATTATATTTGACCGTGTTTCATACCGATGCGTCAAAGTGGTGTTGATAAAAATAGGTCAACATTTTGTTGTTTAAGATTTTTCTAAACAAACCTGTTTTTGCATTACATTAAATAAAACATGTCGGAACTCGGATTAGAGATTAGACCCGCATGCAAAAAAACTCGGGAAAATTAAAGAGAAAGATTGTTTTTTTAAATCTTGTTTCATTCGCAAACATGCACTACAGCAAAACAAGAACCTTTGTTCTGACATTCATATTTATGGCAGACATTTTCATGGTGGGGTTTGTTTTTTTTTGTACGCAGCAAAACAAAAACTTTCGTCCGGACGCCCACATTGATCCGACACGTTGGGCGGTGTAAACACGAGGTCATGAAACAGCCGGCATTTGGGGAACTGTCGTAGGTTAAACAACCCCCGCCCAAGCACGGATCACTGGTCTGAAAGGGTCAAAAGCTGTACTAAAAGAGAGAAGAACGGCTGACCTTGTTATGTCTGGTTCAATGACATCTGATTCTGGCAAGGAATTTTCCAGTGGTGCACGAAGAAGACTAGCTCAGGGGTGCCTGAGAGATCGATTAAAATTACAACCTAGCTGCACTTTGGGTGTTTTACAAAGGGTTTGTACTCTACTAATTTGTATTTACATTGTGTTATTTGCTAATATTGAAGAGAGGACTTTGAGAAATTCTACCCGCTGAGTCACCTTATTTGTCAACATCACGGGCTGCTCATATTCAAGCCTAGTATTTTGTGGGTGATTGGTGGGTGCTCTGGTGTGGTTTGCAACACGTTTCCTACCTAGTGTCTATATCGTCCTCATCTCTCCTCTTTTTTTTTGTTTGTTACTCTCTTGCAACATCTCTAATCTTCGGCATTTATATACCAACCCTAGTTCAGAATGAGTAGCTCGAACCACGGCCATCCGCTCCATAGTCCAACCCGTTACCAACCGACATTTGTGGTGGGCTGCCATGGAAAAGGCTGGGGG
>NW_004797895.1:356280-362033 GCF_000002075.1 Aplysia californica | reverse complement strand
ATCTGATCCCCGTGTCACAGACACTTGCTTGACATTGCTTGAGTCAAAACTCACTACTCACTTAGCCACTGGAGCCCCCAATGAAGTTTCGCAATCAAAACCTCAAATATAATAGTTGATACTCGTGAAGATTCACTTGTCTCTTTACCGTGCGAGAGATTGGAGGAGGCAAGGGTGAGAGATAGAGTGGAGGTGAGAGATGAGAGGGGGCGAGAGGGGGAGATAAAAGGAGGCCAGAGGGAGATATGAGAGGGAGCGAGAGGGAGAAATGAGAAGAGGCATGACAGAAGGCGAACGATAAAAGGGGACGGGAGGGAGAGATGAGAAGGCGGGAGGGAGAGATAATAGGAGATGGAAATGACAGATGAGAGGAGATAAGAGATGAGCGTGGGCAAGAGTGAGAGAAAAGAGGAGGTTTCGGTCCAGCCTGACAATGCCAACCCGTACCATCAACATTATTGCCTGTCGTCTTTCTTCGACACGACTGGTTTGCGTGGGAGGATGGTTATGAAACTATTTAAACATGGGAAGTTTTTAAAAAATGCCCTATCTCTTGTTTGTTGTACCGCCTGTTGCATGGTTATGTTGTTCTCGACTTATGTTTCTCTGACCCCGTCTATCCATTATTTCCTGCGCCTGCACATTCCTCTGCGTCGGTGCTACTAGTGGTAAAAGGGTAAACTATTGATGACGGTCGACAAAGGTTCTAACCATAAATAGCAAGAGCAGATAAAAACGTTAACTCGTGGTAACAGTACACACGCTGCTGATGACTAACGGTTAATAAAGGTGCTTGCACTAATAACCAGTCGAAACCATTTACAGGGGTGTTGCTAACTAGTAGTAACGGTTTGTGAAAGGGGTAATATCTTGTGGTAACACTTAACAAAGGTGATGGTGGTTGCTAACTGTATGCAAGTGGGCGGGTGCTCTGGTGTGGTTTGCTCCTTCTTTTCTACTTAGCATATGTCGTCCTTATCTCCCCTCTTTTTTGTGTTTGTTACTCATTCGTAATACCTCTTATCTTCAGCACTGAAATAATCTAATTGTGTTAAAAGTGCAGCAAAACGCTTATTAAAACGCACAAAAAATCTAAAGGTGCTAATTAATGGTGGTATCAGTTGATAAAGGTGTTACAACATGACTATAGCGGCATCTGCTGCAGCGGGACCATCCCTATAGCGGGACCTTTCCGGAATCCTTCTTTTGGGGGGAGTCTATGTAAACTCAATTAACTGGGCTCGGGTTTAACGGGGCAAGGAAAGACTCGAGCTTGGATACAGCAGGAGAGATTGATCGAGCTCTAGCTGGGAGGGAGGGGGGTGGTTGTGGGGTGGGAGTGGCGAGCTCTAAATAGGCAGTCAGCGGTGTGGCGTTATGATTGGCCAGTCCAGTGATGAGTGAGATGGGGCAGGCGGCAGAAAGAGATAGAGAGAGTTAGAGAGAGGAAGAGAGAGAGAGAGAGAGAGAGACGCGTGCCCTAGCCCTAGCCATTTAATTGAGATCGTTGATGCTCAGGTATACGCCCGCATCCACTTCACCAGTTCTACAGTAGGCCTACCGGTAAGATAGACAGCACAAGCAACAAGACCGAGAAAAATATTGCTTCCAATAAGGCAAAAGAAAATCTTCTCAATCGAATTAAACGCGAGATAATCAATGAAGTTGACAAGAAAAGAAAGAATGATCTAAAGCGCAAATGATATAGATACGAAAGGGACGTTATCACGAGGATTTAAATAATATTCCCTTTGCATTACTATAGCGGGAACTTGCCTACAGCGGGATTTTTCTTCTGGAACCAAAAGTCTCGCTATGTAGGCATGTAATACTGTATTTGGTGGTAACGGCAGACGATAGTGCTAACTAGAGGTAAAGATACATAAAGGTGCTAACTGATGGTAAAAATAGATAAAGGTGATAACTGGGGGTTAAGATAGGTAAATGTGATACATGTAACTGAAGGTAAAGATAGATGAAGGTGATAACAGGTGGTAAAGGTAAATAAAGGTGTTATACTAATGGTATGCCTAAAGGTAGGTAAAGGTGCTAACTGGTGGTAAATATATGAATAAAGGTGATAACTATGGTAAAGGTAGATAAAGGTGATGTCTAGTGGTAAAGGTTGGTAAAGGTGATAATTGGTAGCGATGAGTGGAGTAAAATAGTAACAATATATCAAGGAAAGCACTATTCCCAGCGACGCACTATTCCCAGTGACGCACTATTCCCAGTGACACTGGGAATAGGCCAAGACACTATACCCTGTGACACCAAGAACAAACAGGCCCACTAGATATATTGTTCCCTCACTGATGTACATGGACATGATGATGATGGGTTACTAAATACTAGACTATAATGTAGATCTAGAATCTATATATCTAGATCTAAACTAATCAGGGGCGGTTCGTGGGTCTAAAAAGTGGGCGTGAACAATTAAGCTATCTTAGGCTGAAGATAATCAAGGGCAGAGTAAATGGGATGGTGTATACTTTTAGGATCTTTTGGTTGGTGAAGGAAAACCTTGTGCTTTTATTTTCATTCTCTTTACTAGATCTAGTGGCTTTGACTTCTAGAACTAAATCTGTTTGTTAGCTAAACGTCAATTTCATTCATCCTGCATTAAAACTGAACACTCAAGTAATACCTTTCACCACTCCACTATAAAACCGTTCAAAAGCACAACTCATAGGACGGCGACTTAAGTATGTCACGTTCACCTCCCTCAGGTTCACGGTCACAGAGTCACTTAAAATAGCGGAAAGACAATGAACCAATCATAATTCACTTGAGCACTCCGCTGGATTGCTCCGGGGCTCACATGATTTTGGCATGGAATAGGCCTAGTGCACAGTCTATGGCGTTTATTTTTAGATTGCTTACTGTGGGCTATGTTTCGGCGCGAGCACATTTGAGATGTGCCGTCTTGTTAATATTAATATGCCGCCAAACTCTCTACAAGTGTCGTCATCGCTTGGGTTATCTCAAAGAGCGATTTATAGGTCAGGTTTCCTCTGTTGAATATCCTGTTATGTTTAGATACAGCGCATGAACTTAGGCATGGCATAGTAGATGTTTTACGGCGCTATAGAATAGAAATGACAGTTACGGCGCCAGCGAGGGCCTTGTTTTGATATAATATTTGGCCAGTGTTTGTTTCTGGCGTCTTTAATTTTATTATTGTGGGTGCTTTGCCTCATAGTCATAGAACATTAACATATTTTGGGCGGCACTGCACGACCGTGCTCTATGGACGAACCGCGCCTGAAACTAATGTAGATTCTGGTGTGAGTGGAAGAATTTTTGTTTTTAAGAAAGGAATAATCATTCTATGCCTGCTTGTTATTCTAATTCAGTCGTAATTTAGATGTATCTGGATCTAAATCTAATACGGATTTTGGAGACCACGGTACAGGACAGGAGGAAATCCTTCCGGATTCTCCTTTCTTCTAATCCAGATCTAGGCTGCTGTCAAGTCTAGGCCCAAGTAAGAGAAGAGAACAAAAGCACTGAACCGAAGTGAGAAGAGAGTCTACAATACGCGTTAGATCTAGGCCAAGAATATTGATCTTTTGAAAAGCTGCAAACTCTTTGAAGGAGGAGAACTTCGCGCTCACCGCCCACTTCCTTTCTCTTCACAATTTTGTTTCGAATTTTGAAGTGAAAAGTGGAAATTCAAAGGCAAAGACTTTTGCGATTTTTTAATGCAAAAGAGTTCCGTTGTTACTGGGAATAGTTTCAGTACCTGTCCCCAGTGTCACAGGGAATAGTCACTTCGATACAAATAGTGGTATATATCTTGTTCGCTTTCATCTGACCGCGTTGAAAAATGCTAGCTCATTAAGGTATTTACCTGTGGCCATGAAACTTCTTCTGCAGGCCTGCGACCAAACAACATTATCTTTTTTAATCTTGAGCCAGTAATGAAAAAGTTTTCCTCTTTTTGGTCCTATATTAAAAAAACGCTCTTTGGAAGCATACACAGGATCACTAAAATAAATTACTTGCAGTAGCCTTGCCCACAAATTGCTCATATTGAGAGAGCAATACCGCCCTGCCCCCATAATATATCAGTTATATTGATGTTGGTGTTGTTGACGAGGGTGATGATGGCAGCAATTGCTTTTCTGCTGCTGTTGTTGGTAGTGGTTTTAACGGTAGTGGAAGCCGCGTGTTGGTATTGGCCATCGTGGTAGTTTGTGGTGATGGTGTGAAGACAGTGATGTAATCCACCAGGTATGTTTCAACGTAATGATATTATAGCTACGGAGACAACAATGCAAGTGACACCCTATCATAACAACGTTTCCCTGGTAATCTTAGCACATTTCAAAACATGTCGTGCTTTGTTTCTCTGCTGCTGCTGTTGCTGCTGTTGCTGCTGTTGCTGCTGGTTATGATGATGATGATGATGATGATGATGATGATGATGATGATGATGATGATGATGATGATGATGTAAATAATGAGGAGGAGGAGGGGGAGGAGGAGGAGGAGGAGGAGGAAGAAAAGAGGAGGAGCAAGAGTTGTAGATTTGAAGAAAGAAGTGACCCAGAATGTTATGTCTTCTTTCAGAACAGTATGAACGGACCTCCAGTGTCTTGCTCCAACCTTAAAAATTCCAGTAACTGACTAGGCAAATATAATATACCAACCATACGTGAACAACCCATTCCAACATCGGAAGTTTGTTGAAGAAACGAGAGTCTAGAGGCGCCCACGTCTGCCTGCTAGGATGTTCAGCTCTATTCATAAAGGATTGGCCCCCAAAAGCCAGGGCCGAAGCCGCCAGCCCCCTAAAATACATGCTCTTCATTGTGTCACTTACAAGCAACACAATGGGCGAAGGGTCATGATCCTTTCCAAAGAACGTAACGTCAAGACGAGATCTCTGTTATGAATTCGGGTTTCGTTTTTTGTAATAAGAAGCACATTGAAACAAGTTTTATCCACGCTGTGATTTGAAACAGCAAGAAACACAGACACGTGAAAAAGAGGAAATGAAAAGAAGTGAAACATACCGGCACTGCCCTCCAACCACCTGCAATCTAAATCATTTTTGTATTAATATCCACTCATGCCCATTTCTATTTAAATGGTTTTCGAGACACAATTATTATCTACTCGCAACCAAACCGTTACGATATCAGGAAGTCGAATACACAAACTCGCCACCAACGACTTAACATAATTAATTAAGTCTTCAACCGCTCTTCCACAGGTCCTCGATTCCTCATCTCCTGCTCGACTGGAGCGCATGACGTCACGGAGAGCTGTCCACTGATACGAAGAATCGAAAGGTTAGTAGGCTAAGATCAAAGATCAACAAAGTAGGCGTGGTCTAGTGACCCACGCATGTACGTGTGAATTGCCACGGAGAATGATGAAGCAAATGAGACGTGGAGAAAAGGAGGCGGGCACACAGGCATGTCGCCAAAGACGCTGCGAAACGCGGATCGTTTATCGATTCTGTTTAGGGAACCTACAAAATGTGAGTTGGAAACGAAACCGGAAGACTTTTCAAGATGGGTTATGCTATAGGTCCATTACCCCGCCTCCCTCCTTTCACATATCCACGCATGCACGCTAATGCACGCACCCACACACACATGAACAAATTATGAGCTCACACACACAGCTCATAAATAAATACATGCACATTTTAAAAAATGTGACACTAACCCACGAGCACACACACACACACACACACACACACACACACACACACACACACACACACACACACACGA
>NW_004797895.1:347657-355508 GCF_000002075.1 Aplysia californica | reverse complement strand
CCCCCCCCCCCTTACATGCAAATTTAAAATGAAAAGTCCAACATGGGAGTCGAACAAACAGTATCTTTGACGGGCAACGCTAACTTTGATTTTCGTTGGCGCCAACGGTCAACACTCTTCTGAATACTGAGAAGTTCTTTTCTGATGGTAAAGCATTTGATCCCTCGCCGGCACACCTTTCAGAGAAAGGAACATTCCAGGAACAGCGTGAATTATTATTATTATTCGATCACCGCTCGAGTTCAAACATGTATCTTCTGTATGGAACACAAAGTTCGCCACCCATTGCAGGTTGATAGGTAGTAAATGTTTCAAGTCCCCTTCGACACGATGTACAAAACATTTTCGACGCAGCTGCCTCGATCGTGCCACTCCATCAGGCTAATCTGGGCCTAGCGGGATACAATTTCCTAGCAGAAATACGGACACACTCGATTAAAGAAAGAACAACCCGCATGGGAATCGAGCCAACGTCTCTTGCGTGCAAAACAAGGAGCTTAAAAAGCAAAGAGCAATGCGGTATAACAAAAGCCTCATTCGTTAGGAAGTATTGAGTTGGTCAAGAATATATATCAAGTTGATGTGTCCACCTTTTCGGTACCGGGTACATCTTTCATGTCTGGGAATAGTGTGCGTTGTTCAGGAACACACGATTTTAAAGGCCAGTTGACCCTTTCCGTTTGTAATCTCTCCAGCAATGTCTCAAACGAATGAAAGAGTGCAGGGCAGTCTACTATTGCTTGAAACCCCAGTTAGATCTACACGGTAGAATCAGAAACCCATCAGTTTTGTTTTTTCTCTCTTTTCATTTTTGGCACATGGTGTTATTAGTAGGCTTATTTGTCTTGCTTTTGATTTTTTTTAAAGTTGAGATATTTGCCACTGAAGGAGATGGGGGTTGCCTGGTGTCAGAGGTACAATTAGCGAGATAATGGCCGCCAAAGCTTAATGACATCCAAAGCTTGAGTGACCTTGGAAACGACAAATTTACATTTCTAGTGCCTTAGATAAACATTTCTCAGTAAAACCCATTCTGACATTTTTAGGTGGACATAAAAAAGGTGCTGAGCCCCCCCCAAAAAAGAAAAAAGAAAATTCGATAAAAATTGTTCACCGGGCTGAAAAATACTTGACAAGCGGCTGATTTCACCACAGGGCCATGATTTTCGGGATTACCTATGTCTTTGTCGGTTGCCCCAAAAGTCCAGGTGACTAGGCCTATTTTACCTTCCCACCATAACAGATATGTTCATTTTGGACGTACTCAGCCTCGGCCTGCCTGTCGGGGACAACCCTGCGTGATTTGGACACAGCATCCCCGCAGACACAGAGACACATCTGATAAAATGAACGTTTTCATTTGGAAATCCAACTTAATATATTATTATGTTACATCTGCCTGCAACAGCAAACAGTCGAACTATTACAATTACACCAGATATGCCATTCTGAACACCTAAACCATCTTCAGTGATACATGTACTAGGATTCAAATTGATTATCTTTGGTTAGAGAGAAGCACATCGAAACAATAACGGCAAAAGTGGGTATTGCCCTACCTATGAGAGAAGTTTGGTTTCATTGGTGTGTATATTTGTTTGGTTATGGAGAAAACTATTCTTATATTTTAAAGACACATATCCAAACCATTACATACGTTCTTTATATTATATGTATTCCATTCGATAGGGATTCGAGACAACTTGTTTTCTGGCTATCCCGTTGCTGACCCGTCTCTTCTTGTGATGTTTAAAGTTTTTCTTTGGCATCTAATTTCAAAGGCTTTTGTTTTACTATGGTGAGCATTGTTCATAGTTCATGTTTTATCGTGTTAGTATAATAAAGATACTGTTAAAGAGCTGGCGCCTTGTTTCCGACGAAATGCTGGGACGTGAAAGTAAAGGTGCCAGTTGCTAAGTCAGATACATGTTGTAATTTTCATAGTCATAAGCCATTTATCTGGGTTCGTTTCCTCTTTCTACCGTTCCGTATTGAGTATGTTTATGTGTTGAAGATCTCATTGTCAATAAGAATGCCCTGATTGTCAGCAAAAAGAAAGCTCCTCGACTGTGTTGTCTTCTGGTTTAGCTTCTAATGCTATTTTGTCCATTTTTATTATAATTTAGTAAAGTAGATAGTACACATCTATGCCTTACTCCGTATCTTGCTTGGAAACAAAGAATTTTTTTTTCAATTATCCTGATTTGTTGTCGAATGTTGGTAAGTTATGAGTAAAATGTTACCGTGATAGTTACTGTCAGATATAGATGATTCAGAATCATAAAAAGATAATAGGCCTATATGCTGTTTAGAATTAAATCATTTTAGAGAAAAAAATTGCAATGATGATGATGAAGATGCAGATTAATTTCTATTCTAGTTTGTCCCTTCGTTTGAATCCTACACCAGATTCCCCTGGGCTGTCCTGTGGGTCAGGACGTCATCCTTCATTTCAAACTCCTCGCATGGAGTGACCAAAATTTGAAGAGAAGCTCTCATCAAAATCCCCAATAATAAAGGTATGCCGAAAATGACACGGCGGCCGTTTCTAAGTGATGGCTTTGTGTTATCTTCCCTTTATCCTGCTCAACTATCACTCATTCAAAACAAAGAAAAGAATGTGACTAATTACCAATTACACTAAATTTTGTGGTAAGAAGAAACATATTGCGCCAAAGGTACTCGTGTAATATGTAAGAATTTCTCAACATATCGTTGTACATGTTACAAGTTATCGCTATCCACAATTTTGTCACGAATCCCGACTAAGCTTAAAAGGACTCAACTTCGCAAGGCTGGCGGTATCGTAAGAATACCTGATTTCAGAATTCCAAAGACGGTATTCTTTTCTGAACTGTCCTCGGGGAAGCGTAATGTTGGCGCTCCAAAACGATACAAAGACAACCTGAAACTGTCTCTGAAGGACTTGAATATAAATCCTTCAACACGAAGGGGCTTGTCTCCTGACATGCCCAGTTGGAGAGCAGGAGTCACAGAGGGCAGCAAGAAGAAAGGCTAAGACCAAGAGAGAAACCCGCAAGCTATGCACATCGAGAATCTACAAGTGATTGTGAAGCTTTTGAAGTGTGGAAAACCTTTCTCAGCCAGAATTGGTCTCATCGGCCACAACAGAAGCCACAAGCCATCTTCACCTTTTATTTTTTTCTAGTTCACCAATTTTGCTAAAGGAATATTCTCCTCTGCGGATGTATTGCTCATCGTCAGACATTGACGGACGAGCAACAACGATTGCCATCATCACCATCCTCCTCTTCCTCCTCCTCATCATCATCATCATTATTATTATTATTATTATTATTATTATTATTATTATTATTATTATTATTATTATTATTATTAATATTATTATTATTATTAGTGTTGTCCTTGTCGCTGTTGATGTTATTGTTATTGCCTGTCTGGTTTTCTGCAAAGACTCGTTTAGCTTAAATCCGTTCATACCAGGTCTTAAGGTGGCTTTTTCTAGATTTGAACAAGATATTGCAGATGATCAAATCATGTTCACGGCACAAACCCAAAAGTACCTCGCCATCTTCAGGACACTGAAGTTCATGGTCATTAAGTGTTCCTAGTTGTTCTTCCATGGGAATTGTTCTTTTTCCCACTCCTTCATTGACGTTGCCCATCACAATCAGAATTTCCAAACATTTTACTGTGGCCAAAGTATCGCCAAGTTAAAAAAAAAAAACAACCCCAGGTTCTTTACTCTTCCATGCCGTTTGTGTTACTTTACGGTGCATAAACCTAGACGTTGGCAGTTGTTTTGTCGGTGTATACACTTTTCATGCCGAGCATCCATTCTGAGATGTGCTTCGTGCCCGTGATGTTTGTGTCCCTGTGTACTTTTAGTCCCACTCCAGGTTGTGGTCTTTCTTTGTCACTTGTTCGTTTGTGGACAAGAATGTAATTTTATGCTTTTAGTGCCGTGGCATTTTCTTCGTATCCTTTCTATTGATTTGAACATTTTAGTATGCACCACCGGCTCACTCAGACCTGCCACAGGCCCAAAGATTTTCGTGGGTCCTGTTTGGGCATAACACTGAGAGCTTGTTAGTAAGTTGTCCACTTCAGTTGTATCCCACAGCCTGGAAGTGTAGTTTTTTAGAATTTGTTTTGAAAGTCTGTCTGCTGGTGGGTGCTCTCCGTTGATCCCAACAGAGGGGACAAGGATTCCTTTGCTAGGAGATCGATCTGCCCCTTTCCTCAAATGTCCTAATGACTGGGTAACGTGTGAACACGATATAATTTTATTCCCCCTGTTCAGTCAGAGAATTAATTCTCAACTGCAATTTAACTTAATATGTTCGAATGGTGAGTGGAGTGAGGCAAAACAAGGCATCAGACAAAATGAGGAAGGATGATTTGGAAGAATTTTCTACGGAGTCCAAAGCCAAGTCAATGGCAGGGGCCTCCGCAGAAAAATATGGAGTCTTCGGGGATGAGCATTTATGCTGCCTCTTTTTCTTTAAGGCCCACGACATCGTCATACACCCCAGAGAATGAGACCTTGTTTTCCGGGGTTTTGCCGATGGTTTTGGAACGCTTTTGTGACACATTTTTGGAATCGTTTCATGAAATTAGTTGTAGTTAAGACCGAGAGTGTGGTTCAAAATCTGGAAGCATCCAATAGCATGGCAAACCTGTCCCAGTATGCTTTTTGAAGTTAAAGCGCTCTGGGATTGGTTCGTTGTGGAGGCTGTTGTTCTTCAAAAGTATTGGGAAATGGTCCTCACTGTCATCCAGTACAGACCATTCAAAATGTGGGACCAGGTCAAGGGTGTAGAAAGATGGGTGAATTGTTAAATATGGATCTGTTTCGGTAAGTTTGGGATTTACCATTTGAAAGGCAGATGTTTTGGAATAAAAAGTCTTTTATTATTTTTTTCCTTGTTGTCGGAGGATTTGTCTCCCCATTAAAATCTCCAACTAAAATAAATGTTTTTACGTCATTAAGCTGGGTAATTTTGAGGAGGTAGTTTGGCGGGATATAATGGACGATAGTGAATGGTCTGTGCAGGGTGACCCATATATAGCGTGGGGGTCGTAAATAAAATGTATTTATCTTTGGAGGGTGTTGTTGTCGATATACCTTAGATGGTGGTTCAGCCAAATACTGTCTGGTTCTCAGTGTGAATAGTATAATGCGCATTAAAAGCTTTTAAGTCTATAGTTGAAGCAGGAGCGAACTTTGCCTCTTGGACACAGGCCACAAGTAGGCACAGTGACGGGTTACGGCCTTCCCAGATATGAGGTATCATCCTCCATAGAGAGGGGGTATCTGGTGGAGGGGTAGGGAGAGGTGGGGTAGACGGAGGGACTTGGAGAAGGGGGAGGGGCTCGGATGAAAAGGAAGTGACACCTCACACTCCATCAGAGGTTTGGGGCGTGGGGAGAGAGAAGAAGAGGGGGCGGAGGAAGAGTCCACCTCGTCCTCCCCTAGAACTCTGAAGAAGCTGGCGAGTGGTACATCGAAGGTGGGTACCACAGGAGTAGGAGGTACCTTCTAAGATTTTAGTGCAGAGTTTCGAACGATTACCATGGGCTCTTTAAGGTCGGCAGTGACCGGCCGGACTGCCTTTGCGTTTGACCGGCAAGGGATCGAGGTCATAACTGGCTGGTAGACAGTCTTTCGAGCCTTCTGAAATGAGCAGCCATTTCGCGCTTTGTACTCTTGGATGGCGCGTTCTTGGAACCAAGTCGGGGACTCCTTGCTAAAGGCTATGTGTTGGTCGTGGCAATTGGGAGAGCAAGGACTAGCATTTCATACCTTTTCAGGATGCCCGGTCTTGCTACAACGAGTACACTCGTCTGCGTGTCGGCATCACGACTGGCTACTGCCAAAACCTCTGACACTTTAAGCCGCCCAGAATGTTTGGCACATAGGGTCGCACGTCCAGGACCAAGAATGCTACCTGAATAGTGGCTGGGGGGCGGCAAATCGAAAGTCAGAACAATTGTGTTCGTTTCAAGGGTGGTCTTGCCCCGCCGAAGAGTCGTCTGGCCGGCTTCGATAACACCCTCACAATATAGCTAGAATTTCTTCGGTATAGTAGCCTTTCACCTCATGGCTGCGGACAACACCCTTCAAGCAGTTGAACTTCTCTAGTCGCTAAGATTCACACGGAAACCGCTGAAGGTATGATATCCAGGTGTCCCGTCACTTATTTTTCAGATGCGCCCTTAACAAAGGAGTGCACCAGAAATCAGCTTTTGGACGTCGGTGGAGATGTATCCCAGTTCCTGTCTTTATGCATCTTTTGTCTTGAAAAGGGTTAGATCTGTGATCTTCTTCTGTGAATCAGAGTTGCGGATGGTCACGTACGGCTGTTCCAAAAGCTCCCTGGAAGGAGGGAGAGCTGAAGCAACGGTAAAGGTCAGTTTTCCTTGCTGTTTGCTCGGCTCGGCGGCCTCACCCGCTTCCGCGAGCCAAGACTTTTTACTATCGTTGTGAGCTGAGGATAGGTCAGGATGTTTTTTTAAATTTGAGTTGGAATCTTATTCGACTCCGGTGCTCCCCGCCCTCCACTGAGTCAAAGAGGAGGAAAATTGCTCGGATGACAAGAGTTGTGCCAGGGCTACTCTGAAGTTATACTCTCCACAAAAGCTTAAAGACCCTCCCGTCAAAATTGTCCCAAGGATAGACAGCTCCTAACCGACTGAGTGGCATGGACGTGTCACCCTCGAGTCTAAGAGGAAACCGTGGGCCAAAGAGGTGTGTTGGCGAGGGACAGTCCGCAGACGGATCTCACTTCAACTACCAGGTACCCGGTTTCCGTCCGCACAGGTCGCACCTCAAGGTCAACAAGGCACCCACTCAGTGGGATGGACGACCTCTAGTTGCAGCACATAGTGTAAGCGGTGGAAGAAATGATAGAAGAAGGAAGAAAAAGAAGGAGAAGAGGAAAGTGAACCAAAGAAGATGTTGCATATGGATCCCAGAGGGTTGGGTTCCACGCGCGACATTTCATCATTGGACGAGTTTCACCTTCTGTAGATAGGGCAGTGGGTCTATTTATAAAGCCTCCAACCCATGAATGAATTAATAAACAAAATACACACCCAAAGCTCTTACAAACCATTTATGTTAAGTAAGTCCCAATAATGGACCATTTGTGTTCCTTTGTGCAAAACGTCAACAGGTCATGAAGTCCACATAATGCAATGTCCAACTAACGTTAGTAAAAATAAAAACTGGCCTCAAATTTAAGGTAGTGTCTCTAAATTTGGTGGACAACGTTGTTTTTGTATCGTGGACTTGTACTGCAAATACTGAATTGATTCCGCTCATAACTTTGGCTACTATGAGGTGCCAACATAATGTAGGCATAACGACCTCAAAACACTTGTGTGTGTGCGTGTGTGTGTGTGTGTGCGTGTGTGTGCATGTGTGTGTGATAAATGGTGGGCGATAGTACACTGGCAATGCGTCTCTCAGGCCCGCAATCGACACTCGTGCGTTCCCGTGTGTATTTCTCTTATCTTTCTATCTTGAAGAGTGTAAGACGAAGGTTTTTGTTACTGATTAATGGTTGTTAGGGAGGATTTAGACGACAAAACCCAGGAAATTCTTTTCAGTTTAGAGGAAGGAGCATTTCGGCTAATCGAGTGCTTTGTTACAAAGACAAAAAAGAAAAAGGTCGGGGATCTTGTTTACTTTAGGTCAATAGTAATTGACTTTGTAACGAGACAAAGCAAAGACATAGAGCAGGCACTGGGCGGACCAATGGCACTCATCCGAAAGAACTAGATTTTGCGAACATCATTTGCCCATTAAACACAATAGAACACGAGATGCAATTAAAAACCGACGAATTGGCAAACACCACCCCC
>NW_004797895.1:338159-347557 GCF_000002075.1 Aplysia californica | reverse complement strand
CCCCCCCCCCCCCCCCCCAAAAAAAAAAAACCAAAAAAAAAAAACAACCAAAATAAAAAACGTTGGCCTTGCAATTGCAATATGTTTTCCCAAAAACGGGAGTGCTGCGATAATAATTAGAAACTATTCCCCTCAGTTTTCTATGGCAAACTTTAGGCAAACATTTATCAATTCAAATACCTGCACAGCATTCTCTCCTAAGTGAAGACTCCATTGATGACTTCGAACATATAAGGGTCACTCTTGCAAAATTAAAAACCATTCAGGATTCAAAATTGAAAAATGTAGACAAAGTTTGAAACATCATGCAATAGCAATACCTGTATTTTAGTGATGCCTTGGTATGGTTCATGGATCGGAAAAACAAGTGAAACAACTCAACTAAAATGTGAACAAAAATCTTTCAAATAAAATTTCTAAGCACAATTTTATTAATTAAACGGAATGAGTTTATCAGAAATAATAAAGTCTTGGAAAGAGATGGAGTTAAAGATATCAGCGCAACCATAAAAAGAAGATGTTTGCCGGAAAATTAAACTGAGGCATTTTATGTTTCATTTCCAATTAAAACACAGGAAAAAACAGTGCATAAACATGTACTTTACTTTTTTTTTCACCCTACCCCAAATTTAACATAATATATAGATATGACTAGTGAAGCTGCATCTATAGAACGATTTTAGATTGTCATGGTTAGTAAATGTGCAACTACATTGTCAAAAATTATTTTTTTAAATCTTAATTCTTTTATCTTTTGTGCATTTATACTTAGGTATGGCAAGTGTATTGAGAATAACCTAAAATATCTGTTTGTAAGGTTAACTGGCAAAGAAATAAATGCCTTGACTTTAGACGACTCATACATCTTTCCACCTCTACGTCATTTGAATGGTCATAACATTTGAACCGTCAAAGACATTGACAGGAAATATCGTGCAAATGACTCAGGAAAGTGTCCTTAATCAGAATATGAGCACATCACAATGTGAAAATTTGACAAACATAAATGGTTTTCTTGCGCTACCACACACACACACACACAAACACACACACACACACGCACGCACACACACATACACACACACACACACACACACACACACACGCACGCACAATCTTACTCGCACATAGAGACATTAGTGGCTCCAGGAATTCTTTCGTTATGCATGAATTTCGTTATGTACGAGTTTCCACCCTACCACAATACGCCGAAGGCCCAGGAAGTTGTCTCACTAACAAGGCAACCCCCTATGTCCGGATCGGATGCTGGAACAACTTTACTTTACGAGTTTCAAATAAGAAATTATAAGAAGCAAAATTTCGGGACCGGAATATCAAGTTACTTTGTGCGTGCTTCGCTTTGTGTGTGTTTCGTAATCGCATGCTATAGCTCTTTTTTATTGCCTTACAAAATATTTTTTTAAATTAATTAATCAGTTAATTAATGTATTTGTTTGTAAAGGCACCATAGGAAAGCCACTGGATAACGAATCTGGAATTACTTAGCATTTTCCAAAGGGATAGACTATGAGCGCGATATTCAAACGTTCCTCAAGATATATCGAAGTTTCAACGCTGAGTGGAGGGCACTGTCGTATGAAAGTTGCTTGCTTATGCTCGCATATGTTTAATTTGGCCATTGACGCAAATCAGATCCTGCAACGAGGTGCCAACCCAGGCCGAGTAGAACACAGTATCCTTGCAATCTGACAGAGATACTTCCGGGGGTTGTGGGGGGGAGGTGTACAAGATGAACAAGAAGAATTAACCAAATTCTCTACTTATTTCAAAACATGCAGCTTAGACTTAAGACCGGATTTTCGGTCATGATTTGATTTTTTTTTCAAGCGTCTTTAAATTACACTTGCTTTCTTGCTAGATCTAAATCTAGATCAAAGAAAAAAAATAGCAGTCAAAGCGTAGGCTAGCAACGAAAATCGCTCACTTGGGCCCACTCTTGAGCAAATCTTGTTCAGCGTTGAGGGTTCGTTATCAGCGCGTCACTTTGCATGTAGATCTAGAATCTAGATCTAGGATGCACTGACATTACCATTGCAAGCACATGATTCAACGGTAAAGGTTTGAAACATTTACAAACATCATTTCAACTTTAGGTCTATAAATAAACACACTATGTGTGTGGTTAAGTTCTTGCCTGCTTCGATTTGATAAGATGAAGTTCAGATCTAAAGGTGAAGTGAACGTGCTGATTCTCAACGATGAAAAGTACATAGATCTACATTCGAACAGTCATTTGGTTCAAATTGCTGTATAAATACATGTATGAAAACGTCATCTTAACTTAAAGCTTTAGAAAACAACAAAAACATGAACTGAAGAATGCGGGAAACTAGATCTATACCTTCTAGATTCAAAACTCACGATAAAATCTTAACACTTTTCAAACGCTCCATTATATTCGAAGTGGGTCACTCACTAGACCAATTTTAAATTCTGATCTCAATTCATTGGCTGAAAATTATTTGTAGTACTCTAACAGAAAGCTTGAATGAATCGAATGTGAGGAAAACTCTTGCTTGACGCCGAGTAGTCCATACTTCTCAAAGATCGTCCCTAGTATTCAAAGGCCATTCCCCCTTACATTTTAAGTAAGATCGTCCTCAACTCACCGCCCTAAGAATATATAAACCGTACGTTCAAGAATTAATATATTGCTGCAACAACACTGCCGGAGTCGGTCCGACACGAAGACTGGATATTTGACCCCTGACTACAACTTGTCATTGGTTTGACAGTGTAAAAGTGGGCGGGGCGGAGCAATGGGACGTCACTCGTTTATTGGTTGAGCAAATCATTATTATTCCTCAACATCGAAGCGTATAGGTGCGCGCATGAAGTGTACTTTGAAAGACTGGCTCTGTCATCTTTCGCTTCTTGTCCCGTCTCTTCCTTATCCTCAGGGAGGAGTAATCCTCTTTCGACCTTACTTTACACTGTTTAGTTGGATGCTAAATCTATCTAGATCTAACCAAAAAAAACCTTGAATCTGCAAGCATAAATTTGTATATGAGTGTGTATGTGGGTGTGTATGCGTATGTATTTGGGGGTGGGGGTGTTTATCTTTCAGATCCAACGCCCCCCATTAGCCGTAGATCTAGGTGATCTCCTGTCACTTTAGGAATTTGGAAATTTGATGACTCTTAAATCTATATTCGCTCCCTTTAAAAAAATTAATACTTGATAGAAACGCAGCATCATATTATTCTCAGTCCAGCGTGTCCATGCAGGGGCTTGTCCAGATATAGATCTATATGGCTGAGAGGCAAAACATTTTAAAACTTTAATTAACAAATGTGATGGCATCCAGCTTGTGTCTAATCTGCGTCATGTAACTTTAAGTTGTTTAGAACCACTTTCTGTATGTGCAAATGTGTGTGTGGTGGTCCATAATAATGTAAGTATTCAGCTCTCACGTGATTTAACGAGGCCTAATCTAGCACGCTTAGCTATATTTATCTGATGTAAACATAAGTGCATGTTTCGTCCCAGGCGACAATTGAAACACCATAACCGCCAGCTTCGGTCGTCATGCCCTGTTGAAAACTCTATCAGTATTTTAGTCAAAGGTTGGTCTTGTAGCACATAGTGGGTTTTGGTTAGAAAAAAAGAGGTTATGGTACCAACCACTCGCGGTATATGTCCATAGGTAAGACAAAATAAGATTATGGAGCACAAACCCCTCCTGTTGTAACTCAATCCGGAACTCTGAACTTAGTACCTGACCTTGATGTCTCATCTATTCAGGCGCAGTTCGCCCATAGAGCACGGTCGTGCAGTGCCGCCCAAATTGTTTTAATGTTCTATTACGAAAAGCATCCACAAACATGAAATAAAAGAAGTCAAAAACAAACACTAGATCTAGACAAATATAATATCAAAACAAGGTCCTCGCTGGCGCTGTTACCGTCATTTCTGTGTCAAAAGCGCCGTAAAACATCTACTATGCCATGCCGAAGTCCGCGCGCTTTAATTAACTAAACGTAATAGAATATTCAACAGTGGCCATCTGACCTATAAATCGCTCTTTGGGATCACCCAACGATGACAACACTCGTAGCGAGTTTGGCGGTACATTAATAATAACAAGACGGCACATCTCAAATGTGCACCCACGAAACATAGCCCACAGTAGAAAGCCTAAAAAATAAACGCGATAGACTGCACACTATTCATTGTCAAAATTATGTGATCCCCGGAGCAATCCAGCGGACTGCTCAAGTGAATTGTGATTGGTTCATTGTCTTGCCACTATTTTAAGCGACTCTGTGATCGTGAACCTTAGGGAGGTGAACGTGACATACTTACGTGTCTTAAGTCACCGCCCTATGAGTTGTGCCTTTGAATGATTTTGTAGCAGAGGGGTGAAAGTTATTACTCGAGTGTTCAGTTCCAATGCAGGATAAAGAACTTGAGGTTTAGCTACAAACAGATTTAGTTCTAGAAATCGAGGCGATCAGTAAAAAGAATGAAAATAAAAGCATAATGTCCTCCTTCACCAACCCAGAGATCCTACCATCCCATTTACTATGCCCTTGACTATCTTCAACCTGCTGTTGCTTAATTGTGCACGCCCACTTTTTAGCCCCACGAGCCGCCCCTGCATCTATTATTTTAGTTAGTTAGAGTGTCACCTCTGACACGTATCAAGCCAAAACGGCAATGAGCTGACCCAGTAATTGTTAAAATCGATAACTTTTTAAATGTCTAAAGATTGAATTAATGGTTCTCCAGAAAGAAGTTTCATAAATATATTTTCATCAAAGTCCTTCAACATCGGATTCAAATATAAAAACTTATTCAGATACGGTATTCAGGTGTCACAAACTTAGCTCGTCCTGGCACATGATCTAGATCTACCAGGAAGTGGAGCGACACAATTTGCCAAGTTGGCTTCAGATTCCATCGAGCTATCTTTTTTTTCTCACGATAACGCTGGTAGCACGACCCACCCAACGACACAAGTGGGAACATATTATTATACGAGGTAGATTACTTCGACCCAGCCTGTCAAGGCAAAAATCAAAATAGTTGAGATACAGCACCCAAGCAGAAAGACAGAGACACTAGATACATAGACTTCTTCACGAGAGAAAAGAGCCACATCTTTCAAGTGACGGAAGCCTAACCGCCACACTACATTCAGTGACGTCAGATGCCAGGTGTCTCAATCTAGCAGTGAAAAATATGGTACCATCCCACACAGAGGACGGGCTGAACCAGTCAGTCTTCAAGATTCTGGGTTTCACAGGTGAAACTGATTTATGCAGGGTAGACATCAACACATTTTAACGCAGACATATATCTAGCGGGGTTCTCTCTTTGGAGTATTGGCATGCTCAACAGTCACACGCCCTGATAGGTGCTCTATTTGAAAAAGTAGAAGGCATATAGAAACACAATCGTATTATCTCCACACGTCAATCTGATCTCTGTGGTGTGTCTGGTAACTAGACCACCTGTGCTGCAGCCCGCCCGGTCCTTTCATAAAGCCAGACCCTTCACGGAACGTCAAAGTTCTGATTGGAAAAACAAATAATGTCAGATAATCAACATGTTTATCTTTAAAAAGCAGTGTTCCAAATCCGCATTCCAAAAAAGTTAAGGATAGTTTCGTTAAGTTGAGTAAGGAGAAATACATCAACACAATACCTATGGTTTCAATTCAGTGCAAAACAAGAGAGATTTAAAGACAAGCAAACGTAACCAAGCGAAAAAAGTAAGACCATCAGTAATACCCTCTAAACTCACCAGGAAGTTTAAAAACACTTTAAATCTTTTATCTAAGGTTATATAATATGTCAGATGTGTCTTTGAAAAGATATCATTACGTCTGTTTCCTGGTATGTTTTGATTTGATCAGCCGTACACGAAATGTGAAATGGTATAGCTTTAACACCCCTACCAACACTGTTAGGTTATTCAAGAGGCGAGACCTCCGAGTTGAACTCCATCTCCAAAGGACTGAGCCGAATAGGGAATTCGTGTAAAGTGCTTTTCCCAAGGACACAAAGTCGGACTGGGCTGAGGCTCGAACCCCCTATCCCACAATCTCACTGTTACGGGTCTGGTAGCCTAACCCCTAGGCTACCAACGCATTTTAGGCGCATGCTCCAACGAGTTTTTGGTATTAATTTGAGAAAAGAAATTGTACTGTTGAACCTGCCCAAAACGACAGCTCATCTTGAGGAGAAGAGTGATCATCTTAAACAAGTGGGCAACTTGGACAGTGTCATTATAGATATAAAAACACAAAGAGGAAAGTGGGAAGTAATTGTTTGAACTGATTATTGTCTTGGACATGTGGTCGTTACAGTAGGTTTGACTGTACGTCGATACAGTTGGGCCATTTAACTCAACCAGAAACAACTGAAAGAAAGGACAGAAATAGAACTTACCAACCGCCAGCACGCAACAGGCCCAAGACGTGAGATATGAAGCCACAGATCTCCACCGCGTCTGTCATGTGTTGTGACATCACAGTACCTATTTCAATCTTATCTTCTTTTATTTTTAACGCCAAAGCAAACATCTTGTTCTGATGTAACATGGTGTGCATTTCCGCCCCTTGCGACACTGGAAGGCGATTTGTGCGGTGCAACTTCATAGTCCATCTCCGATATAACAAAAAGAGGTAAGCGAAGACCCTTTAATACTCCCTGAACAATTCAGGTTCAAGAACGCTGCATGAGCACTCGAACCAGGACCATCCACATCGTACATGAGCATAATATTAGCTGAGGTATCGTTGCGCTTTCAAAAGCAGTCAGTAATTCATCGGTAATTTGTCGGCACCGTACCCCACCCATCCACACACACACAATTCGCAACACCCGTCCATTCCCACATCAACCTTTAGGTCCACTCTATCTACCCGCACGTACGTGAGGCCCAAGTCCCGATCTGCCGATGGAAACATAACGTTCTATGCGATAAACCACTAGGTCAACAAAACAAAAAAATACTGATGAAAAAACTAGCGAGAAAGTGTACTTTTAAAAAAAACAACAAGAATTGAAAAACTGATCAATTAGGTCACGCATATTATTAGCATTTCGGCCTAAACTCATTCAAACACAGTTCTCATGGCAACGACCATGACGTATGCGGAAGTTAGTGACGTCAGCTGTCACCTAGCTCGTTCTAGCTGTAATAATAATGATGATGGGTCGAATCCACGACTAGATCTACATGGATTCGCGAATCCCAACTTTTCAAGACACAGATTCGACAACAACTACTGCATTCTAAACAACAACCAAATTATGTTCGAAGTGATGCCAAGGGGCTTAATTCCCGGGAAAACAACAGGTAAAGTTAGAGTGAGTGCTAAAGCTGCTTCATAACTTGGAGCCTAAACCTAATTTCTACTCTGTAAACCAACCTCTAATCTTCATACTGAACGCAACTCCTTTCCTCACATTTGGCTTGGCCTACTCCTAACTCCAAATTCACACAATTCAATTTCTCTATAGTATCACACGAAAGTGCCACAAAAGCCATGACCTGAAGCAGCGTTGAAAACACCCCACACAAACCAAGATCCAGAACACCACATTCCCGAATCGAACCGAGGCTATCTCCGCCATAGCCGATCATGATACAGCTGAGCCAACGATGCCTGCCGGAGAAATGAACCCAGCGGGGTCAAAACAATAACCACGAACCGTATCCCTAACGCCCATTCTAAAAACATAGAGCTCCCTCTGACGTTATCACCTGCTGCAGTTTAACAATATTGCAGGAACCTACCCCCCCCCCCCCCCCCCCCCCCACCGTCAAACCGTCATCTCCCCCCCTCCCCACTGTCAAACCGTCATCTCGCCTCCCTCCGCCCCATCTCCCAGCCATATTCCTTCTTACATATTGACAAAAATTCTCTTGATTTTGGGCAAAACATAATTATTGACAAAGCATGATCACTGACTATGTCCTAACCTTAGCTCACAACCCAACCGTAAACCGAATTACTATCACAACCCTCGCACTAACTCATTTTCCTACCCTTAACCTCATTCTTATCACTGGCCTAACCCTAATTGTATAGCCCTACCCAAGTCTTATCTCTTGCAATGACTAACATTTCAACAAAAAAAAAAAAAAAAAAAAAAAAAGTCTTATCTCGTAACACTAACCTTAAAGCCCACATCGACCCTAATCCTAACTCGTAATGTAGTTCTAAATACTACTCCTACCCCAAACCTGACTGCTACTATTCCTGTTATTAAACTAAATCCTATCACAACCCTTAACTTAATCATGTTGTGTCAATATCATAATTTACTCATAATAAGTAAGCATGCTTTATTTTAAAAAGTATAGTTTGTTCATACTCAACTATCATGCTTTGTCAGCAATCATAATTTCCCCTTAATGAATAAGCATGTTTTAAAAGTAGGCTTAAAATAATAATATATCCATAGTCAATTATCCTGCTTTGTAGTTTAATATATTTAGCCCATTATAATCAATTATATCGTGTTGTGTTGGTATGTTTCATTCGTAATCAACAATCGTATTTGCTCAATACTGGTAATTTTATTTTGTTATTTATCAACTCTCCTCAGGCAGTACTTTCTGGGTCGCAACAGCCCTCTTCCTAAAACGATCTCAGCTTCTAAAGCACACCCCAAACCCCGCCTCTTCAGCTATCTTAGAATGTTGAAAGGGGCGTATAAACCCATACGACGCATTCCAACCCCTCACGGCACCTGCAAACCCAAATCCCTACTCTAAATCCATCATATTATTTATTATTATCCCTCAGCTCTGTCCCTAATCAGTCACCTTTATCTCCATTATCAATAACCATAACCTTTGCTTCAACCCTACGATATTTCTAGATCTAGGTTATCGGCAGTTTCCAGAGATCAGAGAGTTCCCATCAGAATAACAAAGTCCGAATTATTTCCAGCCGCCACACTAAACATTCACCTATCACAACCACTCTTTTTGTCCGTCATCATCAGCGCAGCTCACGCAGAATGGGACATTATCGAACAAAAAGTAATACTCACCTTTAGCAGTATGCAATATGCACGGATAGTCAAATGATGATGATGATGATGATGATGATGATGATGATGATGATGATGATGATGATGATGATGATAAGAGAGCTAAACAGGCAGGGTTGTTTTTGTTTTGTTTCTTTGGGTGGGGTGGGGGTGGGAGGGGTATATAGTGCTGATTCAACATCCCAATGAACTGTCTATGGCTATGACAAAACAGAAGGACAAAAGCGGGCTGGGTGATTTGGGGAGGGGTGGGCAGGAGTGGGGGGGCTGCTAGAATTAATTTCTCAATTGTACCAAATTATCATTGTCACAAGCAGCATACACAAAGGGGCATTTCTTTTATGAAACAAAATAAAACAACAA
>NW_004797895.1:336628-337390 GCF_000002075.1 Aplysia californica | reverse complement strand
TGTGTGTGTGTAAACTTCTTGTATAGATCCCTGTTTGCACGGGATTCTAGTTTGGGTTGGGGAGGTATTCGGGACTTTTCAGATTTCTCTCCCACTCCAATGTTGCATTACTTCAGGTAATTATTATTCTTATTCTGCCATGCTGTACACAAGTGAATCAACTTTGGCCCAAGCACAACGAGATAAAGCCTTCCAGTGCTGGTCAGAATGAATCTTGAAGAATACTTTGAAGAAAACCTTTCGGAAAAAAAACCAAGCAAAAAACAAAAAAAAAGGAAAAAATCCCAAACAAAAGCAAGAACAAACACCCTCCTTAAAAATAAAATAAAATAAAAACCCCGAAATAACTACTATCCGTTTCTTGAATGAACAAATGATCAATAAAAAAAAAACCACAAAAAAGCGCACATTTACTAGTGGGCCGATTAAGAAAAAAGTCTAACTGAAACCCATACAGATATTATACATAATATGAGGCGCATTTTTGGAGACTGGTTAGAAAACCCCCAGAAAAAAACCCACACAAACACAAATAACAACACAAAACATCCCCGTAACAGCCTTGAGCCTTGACCAACACTAACAAACCAGTGTCAAAGTTTGCTGGAAAGCGAACCCGGAAAAAATATTATTCGTTGTTTTTTTTAGATACGCGGGCTTAATAATGTAGCACGAGACTTGGCTCTGGAAACTTGGGAGGAGGGGGTGAGAGAGAGAGAGAGAGAGAGAGAGAGAGAGAGAGAGAGAGAGAGAGAGAGAGAG
>NW_004797895.1:333613-335374 GCF_000002075.1 Aplysia californica | reverse complement strand
ACACACACACACACACACACACAAGGGCGATTACACAGACATTTTCGCAAAGTTTGGAAGTAACCTACTAGCGTCAATGTGGGTGCCATACTAGTAAAAAACAACAACCCCCTAATAAAAATTGCTTTCTCTCCAAAAGGCACGCAAATCGACGGGGTGCTTCTCTCTGAAACAACCAAAGCATTCATTAGAATAAATTCTTAGTCTGATTCCTGAACACACCAGTGAAAAAAAGGTAATTCCAATAAGCACAAAGTGCTATTACATTGACGAAAAGCACGAAAGGGGTTGATACATACGTTTTCCATTGATTGTCTTGATTAATTGATAGATCGATTGATTGATTGATTGATTGATTGATTGATTGATTGATTGTTTGATTGATTGGTTGATTGTTGGTTGGTTGGTAGATTAGTTGGTAGGTTGGTTGGTAGGTTGGTAGGTTTGTTGGCAGGTTGGTTGGTTGGTTGGTTGGTCGGTTGATTGGGCGACTATTGTGGTGATTGAATGACCATCATCAATAATAGTTTATATTATAAAGATAGAGGCACCAGTCATCCATGTATAAGTGCCGTTTTAGCCATGATTGAATGGGGGTCTATGAATTTATTTAGTATGCGCTCTGACACACCAAGGCGTGTCCAGAGTTGGATAAAAGAATAGCTTCCAGGTATGGACACAGATAGCTTCTCAGAAGTCGCGAATCTGATGGGAAGTGGTAAGGGAGAAAAGAGAGAACCCTGGTGGTATCATGGGTGTTTCAATAAACAACTCAAATACGCACAGAAGGGACCATCTTGGAGACAAAAAGTCGCCACAAAGCCTTTCACAGTCCCCTACCGCCTTGTGGGGAATAGGCTGATGACGAAGGTTTACAGAGAAATCTGTACACACACCGGCAGTAGGCAACAAGAAACCACTGCTGTGATTGCCAAAGAAAAGTATGGATAGCCTTAGTATGTGTACAATTTCAAAGATAATAATGTTAAGCGGGTTCATGATCCAGTTCTAAACTCCCCGTTCGGTAGGGGTCACTACGGGCAGTAGGTGGCACCCGATCGTCATCCAGCTACTGGATGCAAAACAAGGCCTGGACTCAAAACATTCCAAACAGCCACAAGGAAAGTTAGAACTGTACATCAGAAGGCAAACCAGAAAATACAAATCAGGGAATGAATATAGAACGAAATTAAATATATTGAGTCTTTGAAGAGTTCAGACGGAGAACCAAAACAAGAAATGAAACAAAATATATTGCATTTCTCGAAGGTAGAGCAAAAAGCATCAAAGGAATGTTAAGGATTTTCCGATAAGTTTTCATAGCTTATTAGAAGGGAAACCTTTCGACAGAGGTATCGTCCAAGTACAAGCACCAAAATCAGACCACGACAGAGTAAAGGCAGTCTCTGAAGATCCGGATAAGTCAATGAAACAGCTTATTAAACCTCAGGATGCACAGCTTTTTATTGCATGTGCTGCCAATTGTACCACAGAAATAAGAACTGCAACAGCTAAAAACAGTGTCAATAAAAAGGAGTCCAATCTTGTAAAAACAGAGAGATCTCAATGACTAACAAAATAAGTTTTAGAAGGTTACATATTAATATTATGGTCAACCCTTCTACACGGTTGTGAATGTTATCAAAGATACTGAAAATAAACTTGTATCAGCATAGATGTGGTTTCTTAAGAGATTGTTGAGAACGTGGTGGATGGACAAGAAATCAAATGAAGAAAAAAGTTCGTAGATTGGGAGGGGGG
>NW_004797895.1:332397-333513 GCF_000002075.1 Aplysia californica | reverse complement strand
ATTACTTATTAATGTTATTAGTATTGTTGTTGTTGTTGCTGTTGTTATTATCGTTATCATTTGAACTGTCCTTTGTCGATAAAATTAGGTCAGTTCGGGTGAAGAGAAGCACGCCGATACAACAGCAGCAGTGAATTAACGTCAGGAAAAAGTAACACGCAGAACAGAAACAGCAGAGAAGAAACAGGACGTACCTGTGGCAAACCACAACCGTACTCCGCAAATAAAAATCGAAGATTTAATTCTAGACTAGAAGGTATATCTCTAGGTTCGGGAGTGGTAAAGCGTAATTTAGCCGTACGCGCTTCGAGAAATAAACATATGTTGATGACGTCATCGTTGTGTCCTTTGTTTGTTTCATTAGATTACGTAACAAAGCATTTATTTATCTAGATCTTGTTCGAAGATCATCTTAATAAGTCTGAACGAAAGAATAATAGATCACCCAACAAATAATATAGCAATAGCTTTTGGTGAACTTGGGTTCGTCGTAAGATGCGTTTAGGCATCCGAGAAGAGAAATTAGAAAAATGTCAAACCTTGATCACCGATGTCTGTTTCAGACCTGGTGATTAATTCATGATTTCGGTTATAATCAACTTACTCTCTAGTACATCGAAAATTAAATGTTGGTCATTTACTCAACTAGCTAATTGATTGAATAATCAGTCGATTGTTTGATTGATAGATTGAATATGGACATGCAGCAACATTTCTGATTACTGGTGCGTTTTTTAACGCTGGCGCTGAGTCTCTTCTATTTCCCTTGTCACTACTGGAAGTTCGGTACTGAGGGCTCAAGTTCAAAACGACCTGTTTGCGTCTCATGGCTTACTAAACCCACCTGGACTCCCCATCCTTACCCTAACTGACGATTATTCGCCGAATAAAAGGGTTCTTTCTAGCAGATAAGACTACATAGAAGCCAATTTTCATGGACACAAATGTTTTTGAACGCTGATGATCGTAGACTACATGTATTATGTCCATGGTAATATTAATCTCCTTTGTTGCTTTTTTGAAGACTTCTTTGTTACAAAGGCTCTCTGAGCTGACCCTTAAAATAAATAGCGGACCATGTACACCATAAAATCTTTTTTGTCAGAGGACTACCCC
>NW_004797895.1:329376-330984 GCF_000002075.1 Aplysia californica | reverse complement strand
AGGGGGGGGGATAGAATGATAAAAAGGAAGAAAAGAGAAGGGGGAAAAGAACAGAGGAAGGTCGAACACGAAAGGAGCAGGAAGAAAGAAAGAATAAAAAGCAGGAATGAAAAACAGATACAACATGAAAAACCAATAGGCCCAAAGAGGAAAAGTAGATCTAACCATAATGTGGAAATAGGAAAAAACATACATATAGGAACGAGAAAAAAACCCGTTTCTCAAGAGAAACATAATATAGATATGTAAACAGCCGTAACGATGACACACAGAAGCAACAAAGGTAAAGGAAGAGCACTTCAGCACAAAAGGTCACCCCCACCCCCACTCCCACCCCACCCCACCTCTACTCATCCTACTTTACAACGACCCAGAGAAGCATACCTTGGCTTTGCCCACGTTAAAGATCCCTTGGTGGTCTGAAAATCGATAAAAAAAAAGGCTTTGGCCGCCACCCGGGCAAAATTCAAAATTCCTACCAAATTGAAAACGTTTAATGCGTCCCGTGCGCTCAGTATGACCTTATGCAGTTGCGAGCGCCGTTAAACACCTACCAAAACAAAAATACCTCGACTTTTCAACCTCAGAGGGAATGCAGTAGTTGCTGATGTTGCTGTCAGTATTGTAGTGGCTTACGTATTTGCAACCACGACCACACCACACCAGCAACAGCAGCAGATCCCGCAACAGTGGGTGGTTGGCGGGTGCTCTGGTGTGGTTTTCTTCTTCTTTCCTATCAAACGTCTATCGTCTTTATCTCCCCTCCTTCCTTTTTGAGTTTGTTACTCTCTTGCAACACCTCTAATCTTCGGCACTTATATGACCTTATTGTGTTGCAAGTGCCGTAAACACTTACAAAAACGAAAAAAAGACCCTGCAACGACATGAGCATCCCAAGAACTCGCGTACTAGTACACGTGATGCTAGACAACCAGGTCAGTTCACTGCTCTATCTGTTATAGTCCTTACCCTCTCCTCACCATCAAACTCGGCCGGCCGCATGGCTCAACACGTGACGAACTCGAAAAATCCATTTTGGTAAGATACAGTGTTTACGGGGTCTGTTAGTCCTTACATCCGTCAAGCTACCGCCTGGAGCGATCCTGTCAGCAAACCACAAGGTAAAACACGTGAGGAAGACAGCAGTATGACCTAACCTCCGAAAGCCGCACCGCCAAACACGTGAGGAGGACAGCGCTTCTACAGAGACAACAAGAAAACCCGCACCGCCGGGCACGTGACTCGACTGCCTGTCTGACCTACACCGTAAACCAGCACCGCGAGACACGTGAGCTCGGTCGGGCGACAGTCACGAGATGCTATTTATAGCGCGCTGCACGGCGGAAAAAGCTCGCCGGGTAAACAAATCGAAGAGTAGCCTCGTGTGGAAAACGTGAGCCGCTGTCGTTCACACAGGCGAGAAGTGTACAGGGGACCATCTTCCGGTTCAGAAACCTCGTGCGCCGCACGTGACTAAGGAAATTGTCGTCTATTTAGAGAATTGATTCCACTGCTACACCAGACACTCAGCCAATAGACTCTTCGCAACCCCACCAGTCCATTATGTCGGTGGTTATGGTTGAAAAAACAACAACAAGGAAGAAGGGG
>NW_004797895.1:325828-327682 GCF_000002075.1 Aplysia californica | reverse complement strand
AAAAGGGGGTGAGGGGGTAGGGGGTGGGGCGATTGCTCGTACAACAATGGGTTAAACGGTTATTAATAATAAATACTTAAACAGCATATTCACAACGCATATTGTCGCCCTAGAGATCTATCAGAGAGGGTCTGGATCTATCCGCCTTTCCATCTCTGACCCTTGAACACTCAGAGGCATTTTGGCTTCTCAGGAAGCATACAGCGCAAGCAGATTTATCAATCAAACACACTGACAAGATCTTTCGATGTCTATATCCGTGTAGACATTCCTACTAGGGTGAAGTTGGGGAAATTTGTGTAAAGTGCCTTTCCAAAAGACTCGAACTCCTAACCGAGTTCGAACCCCACAACGTATCGGTTGCAAGCCAAACAGCCTAATCACTCGACCACCGACGTGAGAGGGGAACAGGAGCGAGACAAATCACAGAAAACTGACCGACAACTCTTTATGTAAATGTAGATGTTTTTTTACACCCACATCAACCCAATTCAGTTCATCTAGAAGGCAAGATTGCGATCCTGCTTGTCAGGCCCAACCCAGACTGAGAGGGATACATACACCTTCCCGGCAGAGAGACCGATATACTGGTTATAAATGCTCTTCTGACTCGAGAATTAAACCCAAGTCTTTTGAGAGGGACAGCGAAGCGCCTAACTGGTACACCACAGACGCCAGTCCGTCGATATGCTTATTCGTCATAGCAGCAAGCTCTCCGCCCCCACCCCCTCAAACACACACGAACAATAGTGAATTGACACGACCGACAGCAAAACAGACCTAAGACATATCAGATTATCAGGCAGGCTTTGAGAGCAACAGATGGACCAGCAGCACGCTCAGTATAAATCACACGCTCATGGAAGAGGTGAAAGAAACAAAAAAGGAAAATAAATATGTCATGACGCGATGGAATCAATTATTGTTCGTTATCTTTTGGCGTGTGTTATTTGTATCATGTTAAGGCTCGTTTACTTACTTTGATTTTGATGGAAAAAATACGTATTTATCTTGAATAGGAGTCTAGATATCTACGGGGTACAATTAGAAAAAATGACCTCCAAAGTTTGGTGACTTCCAAAGCTGTAGTGCAAGGGAGAAGCAAGAAAGGTAGACAGAAATAACAGAGCAACAGAAAAGAAATAGGACCTATCAGCGGCGCCCTCGAACCACCCACACGATCAAATGGAATCGCCAACACAGCAAATTCTTTCATTTGGCAAAGCTGGGGACACCACGTTTATCGAGTCTCTACGAGGGAGGTTCAATAAGTCTTTGGTATAAGTATGAAGGAATCGTGGTAGAATAATGAAATTTCGCCAGCCTTTAGACAATTTCTTTGGAACACGCCATGCAAATTGTCGGGAAAATCCGACGATAACAAGGCACTAGTCAGCGAGTTCAATGAAACCATGCACAAAAACGTTTGGTTTTTCTTAACTGAAGCAGTGCCATGGAGCCTGTTGAATATCGCCCAGTTATCAAGCTTTTACACTTGCAAGGAAAATCCCCTTCGTACATTTTTCAGGAAATGGTCCAAGTTCAGGGTGACAAATGTACTCGTTATAATACAGCGACATACTGGGTAAGAACATTCAAATCTGGTTCATGTCGGAGATGGATGAAGATCATCAAGGGCGCCCATCCTTAGAGGTGACTGAAGAGAATGTATCCATAGTGAAAAAAAAATGGTTTTACAAGATCTACGTAAAACTGTTACAAAGCTCTCAAGTGAAACGGGAATCAGTGTAAATCTACGGTCAATTGAAACGATTCTACATGGCCGTCATAACATGAATAAGTTGTCTACGCGGTGGGTACCCCGCTTTTTGAAAAGTGAGCAAAAGAAGCTAC
>NW_004797895.1:321761-324236 GCF_000002075.1 Aplysia californica | reverse complement strand
AAGAAGAAGAAGAAGAAGAAGAAGAAGAAGAAGAAGAAGAAGAAGAAGAAGAAAACACTCGTTAAGCACATCCCACAGTAAACAGTTGAAAGATAGTTCAATTTCCACCGTCAACTCCCAAGTTAATTGGGTCAGATGCTAACATCATATTTCTATGGCACTGTACCTGGATTCCCGGAGGTCTCATCTCCGATTCATTGATTGACGTGTCGCGAGTTGCCGTTGCATATACTGCTATATCCATGCAGTCCAAGTTTTTAGGTCGTCCATCTATGTTACTCTTTGTCTTCCCTTGCTCTCCTGCCCCTCATCCTTCCTTCTTGCACCTCTTTCACAATGGTCTCGTGTCGTTTTACGTGACCAAAATGTTGTATTTTTCTATATTTTATTTTATTCCACAGGGTTTGTCTTCTGTGAAGAATCTGGTACACTTCATTGTTCGCCTTTTTTGCTTTCCAGCTTATTCTGACCATTCTGCGGTAGCACAACATCTCAAACGCAGATATTTTGCTTATGGCACTGCTGCCGATTGCCAAATTGCCATCATGACACCTTGGACTTTCATCGCACACTATACATCTCAAAGAACACTGTAAGGATTGTTCAACGTCTATTGCATGGCCTTCTGTATGGCATTCCGTTCACTTTTATCTACACCAACGGCGTACTCGTAGCAAGTCACTCGCGTGAAGAACATCTCGAACACGTGCAACAACAAATCAACTCCGTTCCATGGTCTGGTCATCAACAAAGCCGAATGTGTTTGGTGCCACTTGGATTTTCTTGGGCATCATGTCACCGCTCAGGGAATACGTCCCCTCCCGGACCAGGTAGCGACTCTGCCGCACGCACCAGCCTTCGGCGTTTTCTTGGAATGATGGTACGATCACTGTTTCATCCCGTAATGTGTTAATGTCTTATCTCTCCTCCATGCTCAGGCAAGTGGCAAAGGGTAAACCACTGAGTGGTCTACAGAAGGGAAAACTGCTCTCGAAAAAGCTAAAGAAGCACTCAACGAGGCGGCACAGTTACACGATCCCCAATCAGACGCGCGAACAAATCTTACTGTAGAAGCATCTTACTGGGGTGCCTGCAGAAGTTCAAGACTGAGTGGGAGGAGCAGAAGGGCACGGAATCAACCATTGTTTGGAACCGTCAGCATCTACACACTTCGAGATGTGCTTCTTCAGGGGACGGAGCGCTTATGGGAACGCCCCTTGTGCAGTAATGTCGGTCCTTCACCCAAGTAAACAAGTAAACAAGCATCCAACACTGCTGTAGGTACCCAAATTAAACCACGGCAAGGCCAGTCTTGGGTCCCGCTCGCTTTCTTCTCTATGAAATTTTCTGAAAGTTTATAGAGCCTTTGCAGGTGAACACCTGGCAACCTATATCGTCATCCAACATTTCAGACTCCATCTTTTGGAGGGAGGACCTTTAAAGTTTTATACGTGAGCTCTCGAAAAGCAAACTGACCGTTCCCCTCGACAGTCAAGATATCTTTCTTACAATGTCAAACTGCCACTATCATTTGACCCATCTGGGTCCACTGGTGTCCAGAGACCGGCATTGCTGAATTCCTGTGCTCTTCAAGTTTTCCAACATACACGTGTTCATGGATTCTTACATGCAGGTGCATGTCCCCTCATAGATCCATCAGCCAGTGGTTTGTATGGTATGGTAAAAGCGTTACATACACAAGTGGTACAAAGAATGTCGTGCCTGCCAAACATCCAAAATTAATCAAAACACACGAACACGACTTAGAGAACACCTCCAACCTAGCGCCAAATTCTTAAATTTACATGTGGACTTTGTTGGTCCCGCCACACAGCCAGGGCATGAGCTGTCTTTTCACCATCAGAGACTGGTTCATCAGATGGCCAGAAGCCATGTCTCTACCAGAAGCCCATACTTCCACGTGCGTTACATCGCTCATCCATCACTGAATTTCTATAGGCTTACGGTTCCAGAACACATTACCACAGACAGTGACAGACATTTCACTTCAAATCTTTGGACAGAGTGTAACGAGACGTTTGGCATCGAGATTCATCACCCCCGGGTGAAAGACGTCGTGGAACGTCCCATCGTCAGCCCCAGGCAGCATTCAAAGCACGTTCTACTGGTCCAGACTGAGTGGCAGAACAGCCCTTGGTTCTTTCAGGAACTCGCTCTACTTGGCTAGCAGACCCCAACTGTTCTCCAGCTGAGCATGTTCATATCGCAATTTTTCGCTTTTCCGGGAAATTTGTTCAGTCTTTTGACGTATGGGCCGTTGGGCCTGACTATATTTATTTAAACATAATATCAAATGCAGCATGCGCTCAGCGCATCTAACAACATCAAAGTTTCGCGGACAATAACTTGCTTATATATACATACCCACAAATGCCTTGTCGAGTGTCTACTTAGTTATGCGTATCACCAAGAGCAGCACAGTTTGAGAGAGAAAGAGAGAGAGAGAGAGAGAGA
>NW_004797895.1:314663-317813 GCF_000002075.1 Aplysia californica | reverse complement strand
AGAGAGAGAGAGGGGGGGGGAGAAAACAAGAAAGATAGACTGACTGAGAGAGCACCCTTACTCTTTCACTTTTACTTTTTTCTTCCGCTTGTACCAGTGGGTGTCGCGGGAGACACAGGCGTCTGTCTGCAAGGCGAGTGGCCTGTAGGAGGGACATCCCGTGAGTGTCTGCCACAGATTCGCTCCAGCGTCGCCTTGGTCTTCCTCGGGCTCTCCGGTCAGAACATTATGTTGCATGCCCTCAGAGCTGGTTGGTTTGAGGGCATCCGTATGAGGTGTCCGAACCACTTGATCTTTTGTTTCTCAATGTGTGGTAGGACTGGAGCTGTCCCTACTATGTCTCTTATGATTTCATTTTTTATCTTGTCTCGTCTTGTCTTGTTAGCCGCTCTTCTTAGACATTTCGTTTCGCATGTGACCAGCTTCCTCTCCAGGGCTTTTGTTAGGGACCATGTCTGGCACTGATATGTGAGCGTTGGTAGAAAAATGGCGTTGGTGAGCTTTGCCTTGGTGATCACGGGGATATTGGGATGTGTCAGGAGAGAGGCGAGTTGATAGCTGACAGCATTGACTTTCCGGCATCTAGTCTGTATTTCTCGATCTAATTTGCCACTTTCTGTGAAAATGCGGCCTAGGTATTTGAATCCGCTGCTTTGTTTTAGTTGGGATCCATTGATGTTGATATCCACTTTGTCTGGTCTCATTCTAACTGGCATGATCTCGGTCTTGTTAACACTGATCTTCATGCCATATTTCTCGCAGCTCGCGTTTAGTTGGTTCATTATTATGCTCCTGTGGTTAAGGTAGTCTGCAAACATGAGTTCGTTGAGTGCTTCTGGATCTGGATTGGCCTACTATGTAATCTGGTCCATGTAGATCACGAAGAGCAGAGGGGAGAGATTGCAGCCCTGTCTGACTCCGGATGTTACTTTACTATTCTGAATAAAGTATGACTATGACTGCACTGTTTCAAGCTTTGGGGTAACTTTGTTCCCCTTTCCTTGTATTATTCTCTTGAAATAAATGGTATTATCTCATAATTCCAAACTGCATTCTTATTTCATTTTACATAGTTCTATTCCAAACTTGGTGATCGGTATAGCGCAGTGGTAGAAAATGAAAAAGACGAACACTACATTGATCTGTCTGCGGTTGTAAAAAAGTAATATTTAACAATGCGAACGCTTTTTTTTTGGCGTTTTCTCTAAAACACGATATTTTTGGGGGTATGGGATTTTAGTGCAACGAGACTTCGGAGGCTGTTTTTAGCATTCCCTTGAACTTTGGCCTCAGTGTAGGCAATTGGCGTAGTTGCAACCTGTTAGAGGCCTTTTTTGACCTATGGAATATTTTTCATATTACTACGTTCTATATGCCTCAGAGGGGCTGATTTTAAGGAAAATTTCGGTGTTTTAGCAAGTCATGTGTTAAAACCCGGGATATCTCGCTTATTATCAACGATTTTTAAAAAAATCCTATAACAGGTTGCAACTACCTATACTGAGTTTACTTTGTGAAAATACTAACTCTGTCGCTTTATAAATAAGAAAATTACGCCTGCACTAAAATAATACTTTATAGAGGGTCGTGACACCCTAAAGTGTAAAAATTTGCCCGGAGCGCAGAAGTACAGTCCATCTGACTACCTGAATAACGTACAAGACCTCAAAAGTATATATGCCCTTAAGTGATTGGTAAGTCTGTGCATAACGGATTTTGACAAAAGCAAGCATGTTTTCCCTGAACTTTTTCGTTCCACCAGGCTGTTGCCTTTTTGTGTCTTCATCTTATGTTCTTGGTACCCCAGATTTCTTTCATAGTGTCCAGGAGAGCTGTTTTGAAGGTGCCCCAAGCTTCCTCTACGGTTAGTATTGTTGCGTTGATAGAGTCTAGCTTTTCATTTTGGGTGCATCTGATTTGAGTCTGCACCTGGTCACCTCCAAGCTTTTGCATATTTAATCTCTCTTGTTGTCTTTTAAGATTTGTGGGTTTTCTTTCTTTCTTGGTGATCGACGTTGTGATGATTGGCCTGTGGTCTGTGTCCAGGCCTGCGTTGGGGATGGCTCTTGAGTCTTTGATTGTGATCCGAATTCGAGATCTTGTTAATGTGAAGTCGATCTGTGATAAGACCTAGATGTTTTTCATCTGTACCAGGTGTAGATCTGAGAGGCTCAGGGCTGAAGAAGATGTTGGCGATGAATAAGCCGTGCTCTGCACACAGTTCCAATACATGGTTGCCGTTATCCAGGTGTTTTGTCCATCGCGTTCTTCTCTCTCCGACTCTTCCGTTGAAGTCTCCCATTACATAAATGTCTTCCTCGTCTGGGATGCTGCTGATTTAGTCCGAGAGCTATTCGAAGAAGAAGTCTTTTTCAGATTTCTATGTCTGAGTAAGAGTCATTGCTCGGTGCATACACTTGAACGTAGTCTGTGCTCTTTTTGCCCTCTCTAAGGCTGATTTTGATGAGTCTTGCAGAAATGAACTCATTATTTTTTCTTTGCTTAGTCTGGTGTTTGATGAAACCCACACCATGTTCAGCTATTTGCTCTCTTTTTTCCCCGCTCCAAATGAGGACAAAGTTGGAGTGGATCTCTTTTGTACCTGCCCCTTTCTTTCCTGATGTCTGTAATGTCCATGATGGAGATCTTGTTCTGGGTCATGAACTCCACTATCTCAGATTCTTTGCTTGTCAAGCTGCAAATGTTCCAGGCCCATTTCTTGTTCATTGTCCGTTTCCCTCGCTAGGTCGTTTTCCGTTTTGATCAGTCCGTTTGTCTCTCCTTTTATTTTCTTGAGCAATATTAATATCCTCTGCCGGCCTGCTAAGCCAGTCACAGTTTCACCAGAGCCCAGTTAGCCAGCAACGTTTCAGAGTGACCCGGGTCGGCCTTTACGGTCAGCGTAACACCTCAGTGACATAAAGTCACACCTTACTTCATCCAAAGCCAGCTTTCCTCTAGCCTACTTTGTTCTGTTTCCATCTCCCACGACGTGGACGAGGGGTTGGACTTGAGCATCCTTAAACAACCCAAAAGATCAACATCCAAAAGGGTTCTTCAACTTTACGATCGCGCATAACTCCGAAACGAATATCAGTGTTCTTCGATATACATACTCTTATTCATGTTCTCCTTCACCCTCCCCCCCCC
>NW_004797895.1:309467-311297 GCF_000002075.1 Aplysia californica | reverse complement strand
ACAAACACACACACACGCACAAGCACGCAAACACACACACACACACACACACACACACACACTTACACAGACACGCATACTCTCACACACACAGTACTATTATCATTAGAAGTTGCAGCGGCAGCAGCAGAAGCAACAGCAGCACTTATAGTGGTGTTGGTAGTAGAAGTAGACGCAACAGTAGCAGTAGCAGTTTGAGGGACAAATATTACAGGTTAACGCCGTTAACTGAGATGCAATTAGTTATAAGTAAGCTATTGATGTGAAAGGTGTTCCTAAATGAGTATGACATTTTCTGAAAGTATCTCCGCTTTATGATGCTGTAAGGCCGCAAGCTAGAAGCATTCCACACACCCAGGGTAAAACCTGACCGGTAGAATCAAAGCTATCCGGTTTCTAAATTTAATAAACGATCTATACTGAGATGATATGGGCTTCAAAACAATTCCAATCATTCGGGCGCCAATCTCACGGTAGTAGCCTACTTATTGACTTAAAACTGTACGGTGTTGAAGGCATTGTCAACCATTTTTACAGTTCGCAGATTTCGCAGAGAAGATTGGTGAAATTGAAAAGAAAAAAAAAAATTCGGAGATTCTGCCAGCTTTAACGCTCTTCTCCAATAGGACCAAGTCAAGTAGGTAAAGGGCCCATACTTCTCTCCAACCAAAGTTCAGAACGCCCTTTTGGGAACAGAACCTGTCCTATTCGCCCCATTGACCGGCATGGGGCCAGCTGAGCTAACGGCGGGTCAAAGCTACCTACGTTCTAATCAAATAAAATATATTATCCCGGGAGTAATAACATCTTCGGTCAACTAGGCCACTATGGAGCACAGAGAAGGCCCGCTACGTTGGAAGAACCAGGTGTTACAGAAATGACTTGGGATCATTTTGAAAGTAGCAGCGTATGTAACGACCCAATGGCAATGGCAACTCTTAATTTAATATAAGTATAAGTCAGAGGGCCACCACCCTGGATTAACACCCTCGTTAGGCCGAGACCAGCCATAAAGCCAGAGGTTGCCGACCCTTGACCGAAGTAAACTTTTGAGTTGATTTCCATCAGATCTATAGACTCTAGTAACGACAAGGGACGGCAACACTGATCATCGATGTCACGGTCGTGCTGACGTGCTGTTCAAACAAACAATGACTGACTAAATGACAGCCTTTCACTTGACCACATCTAATTCAGTTTCGTAGAATGAATTTATAATCATATATAACAATGGCATCAAGAAAAGTCTGAAGGTCAAATGTTACTTTATTTCCCGAATTCACCGAACGTAAATTTATGTGAACTTGAAGAATGCTGACAAGTGTAGAGCCTACCTTAGCTGATGCAGCGTAGAGGAGAGCTCTGTTCGGTACAGCAACAATGCAGACAAAGGTGAAATCTAATAGGACATGAAGTCTAGTACAATAAAGATCTAATTACATCTGGGTGTTATCTTGACAAATAGTCAAAGATTTCATAACAGAAATGTAGATAAAGTAAAAATTAGTTAAGACCTTGGGGAATTCAAGGATAATTCTCGAAAAACTAAGAAACATTGTTGTGCAAAGAGCAGATCGAAACACGATTACTAAACCAAGAAATTATTATACGTCCATTTAGCAAAAGCTTGTAACAGTAACGCAATAAAAAATATGGACGTACGTAATTCGCTGTAGCCTAGGGCAAAACAAAGCAAAATAAAACAAATCAGCAGAAACCTAATTTTTAGGGAAATACCTTCTTGTCGAGGAAAAACAGCTCCCACCTAAAAAAAAAAAGAAACCTTGATCACCAAGAAACGAAACGCAAAACGTGTGGGACTCGGCGCAG
>NW_004797895.1:306960-308438 GCF_000002075.1 Aplysia californica | reverse complement strand
GGTGTTCTCACATTCAATACGTCCTGGATGGAGAGGCGGAATGTAAGTTAGTGGAGCGCGCTGCGCGATTCCAATCCCACAATGTCTGTGTTCGCGGCACGAGGCCACGGATGAATGTGTTGATTGGATCACTTGGGTATAGGGGGCGGGAACTCCTACGCTGTTTCATTCATGGGGAGAATAATAATATATTATTTACACCAAACTACATTAGGACATCGGTATCGCTGCCGTCCTTCACCTCTGGCATACTGCCAATATAAAGATGGTGACCATCCATAGTTTTACCCCTTAGATTACAGGTAGGGGCACTTCGTTAATTTGGTAAGACGGGCGAAGAGATTTACTGCTGATAATTACGTTCAAAATGCACGTTGCCAATTTAAATACGCTTCAGGGCTCACTGGTTTGTTGTTGTACTGCAGAAACTCGTTCCTCGATCTATGTGTGATCCGTTGGCTTGCAACTCTGTTGCTACCACCTGCCGTCACCATGCGAATACTCGACTTCTTATCGCGTGCTCAATGGTGAGGTCAGTTAGGTCAGCGAATCAAGCAATAATTGCCCAGAGTCCCAAGAGCCCGCAAGAAGATTACTTTTTTGTTGTTGCTGATTTGGCTTCTCTGTTGCTTACAAAAGACAAGACTGTCTTAATATGCATTACATGAATTTTTTCATCAGTATTATCGTTAAACCTGTCTCTTATCTCTAGTCACTGTCAGTAAACGCATTGTTGGTATGATTCTAATCTTCATCGCTAATTGAATTGTGAGCCACCCATAGTTTTGTGTTCAGTGTTCGACTCACCACTAATTTCCTACTACCTGCCTAAAATCCTAACCGGCTTTTCCAAGGGTCGCCCAATGGGATAAACAGCAGGAATTATGACACGGGTCAACTAGCGAGAGGCACGTACCGTTATCTGGGACCTAAACCCCCCCCTACCCCAACACAATCCCCCCAACACCACCCCACCCTTACCCCAACACCATTCCCCCCATCTCTATCCAAACACTATTCCGCCCCACCCCTATCCTTCATCCCCCACCCGTTACCCCAACACCATACCCACCCACTCCTACTCTCATACCTCACCACTATTCCTACCCTCTAACCCCTTCCACAAAACCCTGACCCACCACTATCCCTACCCCCACCTCTCCCACCCCATCTCCCGTTTCCTTAGATCCCCACCAACTTCTACTGCCCTTCCTGCCGGCTTAACCTACGAGGTCGTGGGGGACTCCAGTTTGAGCGAGAGATGTACGTTCCAGTCTCCTCCAGCTCGGTGGCACTGCTCGTGCAGACAAACAAAGCTATCTATAAACCCGGACAGACTGGTGAGTCTATTCATTGTCAATCTTTTATTGCACGATTGGTTTATTGGGTGTTTTTATTTATTAGTTTTAAATGGCACTTTGGCACTTGCAACACAATTAAGCTAAGTAAGTGTGTGTGTGTGTGTGTATGTGTGTGTG
>NW_004797895.1:304572-305842 GCF_000002075.1 Aplysia californica | reverse complement strand
CCCACCCCCCACACCCCACACCCCTGCAAACTGCAATGTACATTATCATAATAATATTCTGCGTGATAAGAAAAGTAATTCGTTCCGATAAAATTGCATATAATCGGGCGCAATCGGACAAGCATTGACACACACACGAAAAAAAAGCTTGCCGATTGTCCTTCACCTTTAAACAAATTCCGAAATATTGGACAAATGTGAAGCTGGCTTTAGTTTGACACGAAATACGTAACTGACCGGTAATACAGGCTGATAGCTGGTCGGACGAACACAGCTCGGTGGGCAAGGTATATAAATAATATACATGTATATATAATCACTGGGCAAGATAGCAGGCATAAATTTTCATAACCGTGGAATGAGGTCACACAGTACAGGTGGACCCGGTTTGAGAGAGGACGGGAAGTGCGCGGGTGGGAAAAATGTTACATAAACAGCTGACTGAAATGTTTCAGTTTTACTGTATACACGTACATGGAGTTAAATGGCCTCCTACCTTTTGTAACTCCGCATCCCTCATAATTTAGGGTGCAGGCGCAATTAATTTTCACACCGTCGCCGCCCGTGTGATCTTCTTGTCTCTGAGAACACGTCAAGGATTACTAAACCTTTGAAAAAGAAGAAAAAAAAAGACTTCGTACAGCGCTTTTTCATACTTCGAAATACGTTTTTGTCAAACCTAATGTGTAACCCTTCAGCTCTCCTAATATGTCAGAGTCAGCAGTGACCGGATTATAATTTATTGGTCCCTGAGAAAACATTAATGATTGCTTAAGCTGGCAAAAAAAAACCCAGACCTCCTTCAGCGCTTATCTGTATTTCAAAATACCGTTTAAGTTTAACTCAAGGTGTAACTACTAACTACTGTGTAACACAACAACTCTTTCAGTATAATGAAGTCAGAACGGCTTGATAGTACCCGCGTACTTGTGTACTAGTGCAACGTTTTGAAGGAGTTAACATGGCTTTGGGGCTCTTATAATGGTCTAGACGTACGGTGTTCTCACATTCAATACGTCCTGGATTCGAAACCTGACGTCCTGGATTCGAAACCTGACAACCATGGAAATTTTTTTTGTCTAAAATATAATTTCTCCTTTCACTGGGTTCGAAACCTGGTCTAAAATAAAATGTCTCCTTTCGCCTCCTTTCCTGCTATCAAATCAAGTCCTGTCGTCTGCTTTCGTCTCCTCTTTTCACCCCTTTCCTACCCCCTTTGCCCCCTCCCCTGGGCTCATGTCGACTCTCTCTCTCTCTCTCTCTCTCTCTC
>NW_004797895.1:298726-303588 GCF_000002075.1 Aplysia californica | reverse complement strand
CTTGGGACCTCACAGTGATAAAGATACAGACTGTAACAGCAAAGGAAAAATGACATTAAACCTATACGCTGAGCACGACTTGAAGATTACGAACACATTTTTCCAACAAAGACTAAGCCAAATCAAGACATGCTACAGATGGAATGACCTGAACCATGCATCACAAATTGATTTCTTCCTGAAGCGCAGAAAGCAAAGATATAGATCTACAGCCAAAGATTAGCGAGCGCTCCCAAACTACATCATCGACATGAACCACAGACCTGTGATACTTACCCTCACAACCAGCAGAGTAAAGCAAACAAGGAAGAACAAGGGAAAAAGCACGACCAACCTAATGAAATTGGAAGAACATTACACCAAGAAGGCAATCGAGGATGACATTACCAAGGAGTACAATACGCTGACACCTGAGATTAAAGATGTGGATGACGAATTGAAAACATTTTTTAAAATCCCTGTCAGAAATACTGAAAAACAGTTGCGGCACCAAACGAATAAGCGGAAACAAAGACAGAACAACGTGCTGGTGGAATGATGAAACCAAAGAAGCAATTAAAATTAAAAAGAAGAAATTCAAGAAATGGCAGAAGTCAAAGACCGAAGAGGACTATTAAGAATACAGGAAAGCGAGAAGAGAAACCAAAAGAATCATCAAAACTGCAAAAGAAAATGCATGGAAAATATATAGGGAGACACTGACTAAAATCTGCAAGGAAAACCCTGGAGAGTTTTTATAAAAGTGTGAACAGCATACAGTTAAGGAAAGACCCATACAAAACCCGACATGTATTATAAACGATTAAGAGGGTAATGCCATTCTCAGCAAGCATGCCAATAAGAAAAATAGGAAAATTACTTTTAAGAACTACATAACCCAAACGTTTTCCACTGACAACAATAAGATTTCCAACCATCATATGGGGAGCAAATCAAACCACCCATACGTTTCAATGAAATCAAAACGACGGCACTCAAAATCAGCCCCAAGAACAAAGCCCCAGGACCATATGACATCACAGTGGAAGCCATACAAACTGGTAAAATCACCGGTGTTCTGTGGCTGAGGCGAATTTCTAATAGAGCCTAGGAGCAAAGGAAATGCCCAGAAGACTGGCAGAAAGCCATAGTGGTCCCATTATGGAAAAAGAAAGGCAACAGACGCGACTGCACAACGTAGAGAGGTATCTCTCTGTAAAGCCAAGCAGGGAAAACATACGCAAAGATATTAGAACAGCGGTTAAGACCTATTGTAGAGAGAAATCTGAACAAAGCTCAGTTTGGATTCCGAAAGGGTAGAGGATACACGGATGCTGTGTTCGCATTACGACAGACATGCGAGTAATCCATTGAACACAACAAAGAATCCAACATCGTCTTTATAGACCAGGAGAAGGCTTTTGACTGAATAAACCCTGCAAAGCTTTGGAAGACACTCGAAAAGTATCGCATCTGAGCTGTTAGATAATATCAGAGCTCTATATACCAACAGCAGAAGCTCAGTAAGAACGAAGGAAGGTAATGCAGACTTGTTCAAAGTAAGATCTGGAGTACGACAGGGAAGCGTTTTATCTCCCCACCTTTTTATAATATATAAAGACACAATAACGCAAGACGCAAACCAAAGCCCAGAAAGCATCAACGAACTTTTGTTCGCCGACAGCCTATGCCTGGTTCATCCAAACCAACAGTCTCCAAAATCACACTACGGAACTGAACAACAGCTGTGAGAAATTTAAAATGAAAATAAGCACATCAAAAACAGAGGTTATGAAAGCGAACCGAAACCATAGTCCCCTGAACATCCATGTCAATAGTAACCAACTGAAACAGGTGAAGGAGTTTAAATACCTTAGCAGCATTTTTTTCTGAACACGGGTCCATAAACAGAGAAATAGAAATGTGAACTCGAAAAACCAACGGTTTCACCTACCAGCGAGTACTTGTTTATACCGGAACCTCCCGAAGACAACCGAAACTTCCCAAAAACCACCCGAAAACACGCAAAAACCACCCGAAACCACCCGAAACCTCCTCAAAATTTATATTATATGATGTTATTTTGCTATGCAACAAAGACTAAGCCAAATCAAGACCTGCTACAGATAGAATGACCTGAACCATGCATCACAAATTGATTTCAAAGACATAGATCTACAGCCAAAGCTCTGTGGAAAAAACATTGATCTGTAATACAACATTATCGTTTTTGGATTCTTCTTTTGTTTTAGTAAGTGTTTTACTGCACTTGCAACACGATAAGTTCAATCAAACAAGTGCCGAAGATTAGAGGTGTTACAAGAGAGCAACAAACACAAAAAAGAAGGAGGCGGGAGATAAAGGACGATATATGTTTGATAGGAAAGAAGGAGCAAAACACACCAGAGCACCCGCCAACCACCCACTTGGATACTTCTTGATCTTGAAAAAAAATATTTAAACTAAAAAACAATACAATAGCATTATATATAAGAGACAATATTTCACTTGGTTTGACTTATTTGTTTTTATTTCAAGCACTTTTTATTTGGCATGTACATAGGAAAAGTACGTATCTAAAAATAGTCTTGGGGAATTAGTGGTATATGCTTTAGTTTTCATTCTACGGGACTTAAAAAATCGGCTTATTGCATAACTGAAAAAAAGGGAAAAAAATCACTTTCTGACGCCATTTATCAAAAGCTACATGTGCAATCAAAAATTTCTCAAGACAGTTTCTAGAAAAAGGAGTCGTTAACATTTTGTGAAAGTTACATTAAAATCGAATAAGATACAGCAAGAAAATGGGATATAATGTGTGAAAATAGCATTTTACGAAAACGGCCGATAAAGGTAAGAAAAGGCCAAAATAGTTCTCTTTCCAATTAGAAACCGTAAAAACATATTTTAAACTCGAACATGGCAACTTCTTGATAATATTAACGCAATAGAAAAAGAATGAACGTTTCCTACTAAAACTGAAACATATAAGCTGTGTAAAACATGCCTTTTGAGAAAAAAGTGGCAATTATTTTCTTTTTAAAATTCTCTACCCTCTGCTCTAAAATCCCTTCAAACACCACTTTAGGGTATAGAAAATCTTACTTACGTTTCTGGACTTTTGTCCAGGATATATCCAGGAAATAATATTATATAATAAGTGATAACCCAAGTTTTTTATGATTTCACCCAAAAATATTTTAGGGGTCCCTTCATGGTCCCTTCTCCATTGAATTCTTCACAACATGCACAAGATAACAGAAATTGAATAACGCATCATAACTTTATGTGAAAATCTATACTTGAATACTACTATAACACTAATTAAAATTCTAAGAAGTACAGGCTATTAATTGCAACCTGAGCAGTCGCTCATCAGTTAAAACAAAGTAAAGAATGGAGTTGAAAAAAGATTTCACAAACCATAATTTTCTTTTATGAAAAGAACCAAGAACCAGCCGACAGAATATTTTATCCACAGAGCGATAAATAGAATAGCAAAGAACATCATATCATAGAAATTTTGAGGGAGTTTCGTGGTGGTTTTTGCGTGGCTTCGGGTGGTTTCGGGTGGTTTCGGGAGGTTTCGGTTGTTTTCGGGAGGTTCCGGTATAAACAAGTACCGTCTACCAGCTCGCACCCCTCCTATCTCATCCCAAAATATCCATGATCACAAAGAGACAGCTTATCCTTTCAATATTCATACCAACATGATGCTACCATGAGTGCCAGACCTGGACATTGAGAAAAACCCATGAAAGAAGAATCACTGCATGCGAAATGAAATATTATGTTTCAGCAAAACCCTTAAATTCACAAGACCAGTCAGGCAGAGAAATGAACAAGTAAGAGCAGCTAATGGCACTGGGTCCTGCTTTCATTTCATAGAAAGACAGGATAAAATGGTTTGGTCACCTGTTACGTATGTCACCTGGCCAGCCAGCTCGAGAGCCTACAACACCAAGCACTCGGACTATAAAGGAAGAGGAAGGCCACGCAAAAGGTGGATTGGGGGTGTCAAGGAAACCCTAAGAAAACATAATATCACAACTGAAAGAGCTGAGGAGCTGGCCTACCATAGAAAACTTCTTCTCCCTTCCACGCTTAACGGCAACAGAGGATAAAAGTAAGTAAAGTAAGTACCCATTCCGCCCTTAACTGTAAAGTTGATAAGTATGTACACTCTAGATAATAATGTAACATAAAACAATATTTAAAGTGGAACTTCCAGCAAGGTCCGTGACGTCATAGTGACCGAGATATTCAGACCCTGACGACTCGACACAAGCCAAGCCATACAGAATCACCATGCAAGAATAACAAATCCTATCAACTCCCCTCCCCTTGCCCCACTCCAACCCCCTCACACACACCCACACACACACCTACCCCTGTTCCACTTCTTTCATCCCTAGACGGCCCAGCTCTAATGCGATCATGCGTTGACAAATTAGACACGAATGTTCCTTACTGGCTTTTTTTTGCCCCAGTTCTTTCAGTATCAGAGAGAGAGAGAGAGAGAGAGAGAGAGAGAGAGAGAGAGAGAGAGAGAGAGAGAGAGAGAGAGAGAGAGAGATTGTTTTGAATATTTTTAATACCTGGGCGCAAGGCTCAAAAATAGATCTCGTTACTTTAAAAAAAAACCAAAGGTACATCACATAGACATATACTTCATATTAATAATATGAATGCTTGCACATTGTTCAAATATACATGTACTGTCCTTTTATGTTTTGCAAGACAAATAGATTTTGCAACGGAAAACATTGTGGTGCTATTTAATTTTTTGCCGGTCGTAAGTATTGGATGTAAACTTTTTTAAAAGAGAGAAAGAATGAGACAGAGTGAGCGTGCGAGAGAGAGAGAGAGAGAGAGAGAGAGAG
>NW_004797895.1:293728-298442 GCF_000002075.1 Aplysia californica | reverse complement strand
AGACCAAGAGAGACCAAGAGAGACCAAGAGAGATTGAGGATGTGTGTATGTGTGAGAGAGTGAGTGTGTGTGAGTGGGCGCCTGTGTGTGTGTGCGTGCGTGTGTGTGTGTGTGTGTGTGTGTGTGTGTGTGTGTGTGTGTGTGTTTGTTTGTGCGCACGCAGTTGTGCGATTTACGCTGAGCTTTTCCGAGGTTAGCAAAGGACAATGAATTTTATCTATGATTTAAAGCATTCTAGTCTGAATAAGCACAATGTTGCTCAACCCACCATAACAGGTTATGCATCTAGACTACCCGTATGCCGTATTTATTACTAGCTGGGTCCCCTTTCGATGAAAGGAATGATCAGTGCATTAACATCAACTGAAAGTCACTGGCCTACTTAATTTACACTCAACTGGAAGAGAGCAATAAATCTTGAGAGAAAAGTAACACACGTGTTTTCAAGTTACTAAATATATAATAAATGTATAGATTGATTCTCTATTCCACTTTTGTGGCTGTACAATGTAGACTCCAGAATTTCAAAGGTGTGGAAACAGTGTGCACGGCTAGTGAACGAAACCTCACTTGTTTACAATGGCGTCTTAGGAGACTTCCCAAAATTAGATCTAAACGAAACTAAAGAAAAACTGAAAATTAAACTACAGTGACTTCAGGCTCCTCAATGAAACTGTGAACCCTTTAAATGATTCTGAACCACCATTAACTTTGTCAATTTGTACTCTTTGTTAAGTGGTTCGGAAGTTTTAGGCGGTCAAAGTGATGGACTTTCACATATATAATAATAATAACAATGGATTGCATTTATATAGCACATATCCACTTATGCAATGCCTTATGCGCTTAACATGATACATATTATGGATTTACAAATCAATTTTAAAGGCACATAGTATTACATACGCGTGCACACACATATTCACGCACGCACGCACCAAGTATACAAACTCACGACGATCTACAGCCTGGGTGGATTCTGTCTAATTGAAATATCATGAAAATAGAAATGCTTTTAGTTTCTTCTTTAAAATGTCTAGATTTTCTACTTCTCACTTCTCAGATAGTGTTCGGAAGCCTTTTCCAAACAAGTGGGGTAAAATATGAAAAAGAGCGTTGGCCACATGATTTGTAATTTTTTAAAGGTTTAACAAGGCTTGTTTGGTCACTTGATGATCTGAGCGTTCTAGATGGTACATAGGGTGTTAAAAACGGTTGTAGGTAGTCAGGTGGTAAATCACGTAAGCACTTGTAGCAAGTTAAACTGATTTTATATTAGATACGCTCTTTCACCGGGAGCCAGTGTAATTCTTTTAAAATAGGAGTCACACGATCATGCATTAGTTTCTTAGTAATTATTTTGGCAGCAATATTTTGTACTCTTTGTAGTTGTTGTAACAGTTCATCGGGTACACCAGCCAGTAAGGAATTGCCATAATCAAGCCTTGACTATATATACGTGATGTTATTAAAGTTTTCATGTCGTATTCATCAAGACCTTGTTTTTTAAGCAACCGTTTTTCAATGGTTTGTTAAAAAAACATCAGGTACGATTCCAGTGATGAGTGACATATTAATAAAACGAGTAACATATGGTGCGAGATCGTCAATGCAATTAACTAACAATGAAGTGGGTATTGGGTTTAAGTCACATGTTTTAGCGGGGGACTCTTTGAAAATGACACCTTTCTCTGATACCTTTTTAAATTCACTCAAGGTTGATTTGTTCATAATTGCAAGATTTTCATCAACAACTATATTTGTATTTACATCTAACATCAAAGTCTAAGTCAGTTCTTATTCTTTCAATTTTGTCATTGAAAAAGTGCAGAAAATTACTACTAAGTTCTTTATCAGTTCCAGGTGGAAACCGTGTACAATTCTCCCTTCCCAATAATTGATCAGATAATCGAACAAGTTCCTTGCCGGAGTTTATATTTTGAAATTTGTTAAGATAGAATTGTTTCTTGTTGTTTTCAATCTGAGTGTTGACGTTGTTTCGTTCAGTTACCAAAATCTGTTTGTGGACGTGGAGGCCTGTTTTTCTAAGCTGTCTCTCCGCTTTCCTTCGTTGTTTTGTTTTTTTGGCCTCTTTGATCTCGAGAGTAAACCACGGAGATGCTGGTCTTGGTGAGATCTTACGGGTGACTACGGGAGCATGTTTGTCCAGTGCATTGCGCAGAACTGAAGAGAATTAATCTACAGTGGTGCCGGGCGTAGAGCTGAGAACGAAGTTTATATTCGATTTAAAAGATGAAACATCGAGTCGTTTCATGTTACGAGACTGAACACATTTTGATACGGTGTTTGGTTTACTGAGGTTTAAATCAGCTACAAGTAATATGTGGTCTGATAGATACCTTTGTCTGTGACTGTGAGGCACCGTGGTGGAATGAGGCTCTCGTCAATTTTTAGGCATTTAGAGTTATTGGTGTCATCTTAAAGCGTGTTCACTTGTCTTTAATTCAATATTTTAAAAAACTTCCAGTTATCTAGAATACAAGTCGAGATGTTTGCAAATGAAGGAGGTGGGGTCACCTGTCTTCAGAGGTAAAATTGGTGAGAAAATGGCCACTAAAGATTAGTTATTTCCTTAGCTTAAGAGTCCGTGGTAACTGAAAATTTACATTTTTTTCTTCCTTTAATCAACGTTTTGAAGAAATATCCACACAGAAATGAGTTCTTTAATGGACATGAAAGGTGTTTAGCCAAAAAAACCAAAAAAATTGATAAAAATTCTCAAACCTGCGGAAAATTGCAAGTTTCTTCACTTTGATTATTTTGACGAGAGCCTGATTCCACCACGCTGCCTCCCCTATGTTCTTGAAAAGAGGTGCATTATTCGGCGTGATGATCATATCAAGCATATGTCCATACTCTAATATGTAGAGATTAGACAATAGATTAAGAAAACATGTTAATATTTGTGTTTTACGCCCCTATCAACACAATTTAGAGCACTGGCACTGAGGAGACAAGCTTCGATCCTGCCTGTCAGGGCTCAACACTGACTGAGAGGGATACAAATCCCAGAAGAAAGACCGGGATAGTGATACTCGATAAACATTTCCTGCGTGCGACGGCGAAACACCACAGACGCGGTGATAAAATTGGAGCAAACAGCTGTTCCGCTTTTTAGATTACAACCGTAAAGCTCTGTTAGCCTTCATGCATGTATACATTGGATTGTAGGCCTACTTGCACTTGCGCGTGTTTTTGTACTTGCGTGATTTCGAGCGTGCAAGTTTGCGTTAGTGTATCCTAGTATATGCATATGTGTATATGAGTGTGTGTGTGTGTGTGTATGTGTGTGTGTGTGTGTGTATGTGTGTGTGTGTATGTGTGTGTGTGTGTGCGGGCGTGCGTGCGTGCACGCTCGCGGGCGCGCATGTGTGTGTGTGTTTGTGTGTGTGTGTGTGTGTGTGTGTGTGTGTGTGTGTGTGTGTGTGTGTGTGTTTATATGTATGTGTGTGCTTGTGCAAATATATGCTAGTGTTTACGTGTCTGTTTGTCCATATGAATAATTATGAAGGTGCCCATATGTTTACTATAAGTTTCAACAAAGACAAAAACAACTACGTGATAACACTAGGTAAGTGCAGATTTTTTTTAAGCCGGAAAGAAGGGCAGAAATAACAGAGGAATAGAAAAGACTATAAGATTCAGCTTTAAGTAGCCTGCCTGCATGCACTATCCACCGGCGCACGTAGGCCTCTATACGTAAGTATCATGCCACCATACTCAGGGGAAACCTCAACTCTGCCGAGAGGAAAGAGGTCACGTCGTTCCGCGGTGAATTAGCTGAGCGCACAAGTTCAAACACCAGCGTCAGCGCCAGGAGGGCGTGTTTGTTATAATTTTTGGTCCTCAGCTGGGGTCGCGCGCCACCGAAGTCCCCTCGGGCTTGTCGCAAAGTTTGGTGACCTAAATCAGAAAAGGCCGTGACCGACTCAGCTGTGGGACATTTTATAGCTGGTGCACATTGCATAAAGTTTCACCAACTCGCAGTTTGATAATATGGTTTGATGGGGGATTCTTCATTCGCCGACATAACTTCTGAGCATGCTACACGAGTCTTAGCTAGGCTGGATTCTACTCACCGACAGTACAGTTATCCCCAGGTGATGCCTTTCATCGACATATAAATTATGTTTAATTACTCTGTGGCAGTGTCAAGATCGTAAGAAATGTGATCATATGATATATTCACTGTACCTTGTCTCCATTTTGTGACTTTGAGTGATGAAAAAAATCTACTGAAGAAAATGAATTTAAAAAATAAATATTCAAAAACTCTTTTTGGCTTGAAATGTGGCCTTGCCTTTTTTATATGATTTTAGCTTTGATAATTAAGTGTGTACTGGTCTTTAGTTTTATTGCCTGAAATGGAGAAAACAAATATGGAAGCGGGGTCAAGTGAATTTTGGAAAGGGAAGGGTTGAGAGGAAGAGGGGATAGGTTCTCGTTATCTTTTAAAAAAAAATACTTTAACCCTTTCATTACCAGGACAATTGCAGAGGCTGTCACTGTCATGGGTTCACCTGGGTAGGCAATGATTAGACGCGAATAACTGGAGTCACGTAAACCTTGATGTTTAAAGCAACACATTCATTTTCATTTGATGTCGTGAAAGCACAAAATGCTCTTTGTGGCTTCATTTTCCTGATTACTTACTTACTTATTTATTTTTATTTATTTATTTATTTATTTATTT
>NW_004797895.1:291851-293083 GCF_000002075.1 Aplysia californica | reverse complement strand
CCCCCAACCCATCCAAGCACCCAAGCCGACACAGTTGCGATCATTTAGGAGGCAGGACAGACCAAGGTTGAGTAGGGGACAATGCCCTAGCAGACAGACTGAGATACTCTATACAAAACCTCCCCACACGGAAAATCAACCTCAAATCTTCTGTGTGCGACAGCGGAGCGCGCCATCGCTACACCATAATGTCATCTAAAATATTTACTTACGTAAAATGTCCAGGAGTGCCCCCCCCCCCCAAAAAAAAAAAAAACCCCGGAAAAAAACACCAACCTGCCATCTTTGCCTCTCAATATCTAGTTACCTTGAATATCCTCCAAAAATGTCCTCGCCTTATTTATTAATTAAGATATGGATGCCAGACTAAGGCAGGAATGTGAGCCGTACAGTTGTAATAAATAACTCACGTTTCGTCCCAAACTGGATACTGTCTTTTAAAATAAAACTTCAGTGTTGCCGTTAAGCGCCGAGGGGAGATGCTGTTTTGTATTGTAGGGCAACTCAGCAGCACTTTCAAATGGGAAGTTATTATTTCTCAGGGTTCCTTTGACTCTCTCAATCTATTTTTGACGTGGCCTACATCTTCTTTTATATCCTGAGTACATGGTGTCATAGGTTCTCAAGGCAGGGTTACTATATTGTAACATTCGTAACTGGTGGCCATTCCCTGTTTTTCTATGAGATACAGGCAGGACTCCACGCCAATACACCCACTTGTATCGAAAAAGGCGCAAAACTCGCCAGAACATAAACTACAACTATCTCCAAACGTTCCAAAACAAGGAGCATTTTAAAAAGTACAAATCTATCAATATGAAAAACAGAACAATGGAATTAGTAGAAGATAAGATAGCGCTCAGCTCAATATTAGCTACTCGCGCCATTATCATAGGGGTGAAAAAGGTTGACCAAAATAGGTTAAAACATCATCATTAATATGAACATTTGTTTTGAAGGAATAGGTCAAAATACTGCTTCACCGTTTCTGTACCAAGCGCTGTCACGTCTGCACATCTCTTTCCACGTACCAGCTTTCTTCTGATAATTTCTGGCTCTAAAAAGGGTTAACATCCCGAGTGGCCAAAAAAAAAAAGTATAACTAGAGCAGCACCAATTCAGTTTGTTCTACTTTTCCCAAACCTTGGGCTTCGTTTTTGCGGTAGCGCTCCGTATATAATCATAATCAAATGTACATATTATATTATACATACATATATATATATACATAT
>NW_004797895.1:290199-291751 GCF_000002075.1 Aplysia californica | reverse complement strand
TGTGGTATGTTTTATCATATACAGTCATAATTGTCCAAGCTGGCGACCCAGTGTCGAGGAAAAATTGTCGTCTTAGACAGGCGAACGTCTAGTACAGTGTCACTGTCTTTTAAAAACCGTTAAAGGGGAAGTGGAAAGAGGTCGTTTGTACAAGTGATGCTCTTGGACAGGTGACCGTTAAAGCAATTTTGACATCTTGACACACTGATACACACACACACACACACACACACACACACACACACACACACACACACACACACACACACACACACACACACACACACACACATGTGCTCGCGCGCCAGGTCATTTTGGAAGCTGGTGTTTTTTATTCTGAAAGTTGGATTCAGCCAGCGCTGAGAAAAATCTAGCATCACAGCCTGAAGGCGGAAAAGGGGCCTTGGCCTAGGCTAGATATAATTCTGAAGGGGAAGGAATCGGCCCCACTGTTTTTTACTGTGCAACAGGGAAAAGACTTACCTCTTCACCACAGACGCCGGACTTACTTAGAACTCCCTGGAGCTCAAAAGCGTGTAACAAAACAGACAAAAAACAAACAAACTCCACCCCCCACCCCTCCAAAAAAAAAAGAAACCCAATAACAAAACAACAAACAAACATGTACATGAAAAAAAACCCGACTATTGTAACTGCTAACAAAGACAGTGCTGGGGAAGCGGTTTTTTTGTTTGTTTGTTTTGTTTGTTTGTTTTGTTTTGTCTTTGTTTTTGTTTTCCTTTTTTGGGGTGGAGGTGGTGTCAATTACTGCCAGAAGTTGACGTGAACCAGAGCCACGCAGAACCAGTGCGGCCTTGAGATGACAGAAAGACTGCCACAATAACTCCGCCCTCACCCTGCCCCCTCAAACACCTTAAGAAAAGTGCAGAGTTAGGTAGTCTCCAAATTGCTGAAGTCTATTTTCGTCTTCATGAAGAGTAGGGGGGGGGGGAGAGCACATCATACGAGTAGCGGCCTTGACAAACAACCTTTTCGCAAGGATAGGTCCTGTATTTGGATTCTATTTGCTTTAAGCAGTGTTCCCATATATCCAACGAGTCTCCATCGTATCTGATCAGTGTCATCGAATCTGAATAGTGAACACCAAATGGTCTCTTGCACTTATTGAAAACATGCTATTGGTTAACACCGTTTTCAAACTTTAAAAGTTATTTAAGACGCCAAGACTCCAGATTTAACGTCCATCTCCGATTGGGCCTTGCCAAGTAGATGGTGACCCTTGAAAAAATTTCCGAACAATCTAGTAGCTCAAGAATTTGATCTTAAACTACCAACATCCACACCAAAGCCCAGCTATGCACTATCTTGCCTCTTATAAATCATAAAAAAGACAACTTGTTTATAAAGAAGTGGGTTGTTGGTTTTGTTTTCAATTGTCATTATTTAATACAGTAACAGTTATGATTGAAGACGTTGTCCCTGTTGTCGTCGCTGCTGCTTCGGCTTCCGCTGCTGCTGCTGCTGCTCTTGATGATGATGATGATGATGATGATGATGATGATGATGATGATGATGATGATGATGATGATGA
>NW_004797895.1:288265-289798 GCF_000002075.1 Aplysia californica | reverse complement strand
GACTTGAGATGCAGACAGACAGACAGACAGACAGACAGACAGACAGACAGACAGACAGACAGACAGACAGACAGACAGACAGACAGACAGACAGATAATTTATCAACTGTCTTCTCGTATTGCCAACTTGAGAACTGCACTCACCAAGGGCCATCCCGCTATCCAATTTTTCAAACACCCGCGCATTGAGAGAAAAAGACCAGAAGGCAAATGTAAAACAAGGCAATATGAAATACTTACTTGGTTGGAGAATAGGCACCATTGCAGGCAGCACAATGTCATAGCTGCTTCTCCCTCCTCTCCAGGATCCATGAAAGGGCCTGCCTGCTGATCGTTGCAATTAACAGCTGGTTGGATGTTCTTCTGGTTTTTCCACGCAAGTTGCTGTCTCTCCCCGACCCTCTAGGGACACTGGCTTCCCTTCGTCTATCCATTGTGTGTGAAGTGGTGCCTTCATCCTCTCTGTGGTCGTTGAACCATGCTGTCAATGTTGCCATGGCTGTGGGTGGATCTAATTGCACGGTACGCCAATCTCAGCCTGGCCGGCTAGCTTATCAACATGTTCATTGCCTTGAACTCCTACATGACCAAGGCTAAAAATCCATTCAATCCTTGTGAATCTGCTGATTTGTATTGCCTCTCGCTCGTATGCATACATCACGTGTTTCTTCACTTTTTCGAGTGTACTTATCGAGTCAGTGACGAAGATGGCAGACTGATTTTCCGTCGTCATAATCCAGTTAAGGACTTCTGAAATGGCTTTCATCTTCATGCACATGTTGGACGTGGTTATTCTAGATCTTGTGGCGTCTGACAGCTCTCTCTGAATGACCCCGTTCACCCGGGCGCTGAAAGCCCATCCAGATGTGACTCCATGTACAATCCATCTGTGAAAATGACAAATATGTCGCCCTGTTCACTGACCGCCTCAAGGCTATCAGCGTCCTGAGTGGCCAGAGGGAGTAGCCAATGCCGAGGAAGAAGCGAATATGAATACAGATCTTGCAATCCTGTAGGTTTTTACTAAAGTCCGAGCAAAAACAACCCCCCCCCCAAAAAAAACAAAACAAAACAACAACAAAAAAACAACAACAATAACAACAACAAACAAACTAACCAACGAACAACAATAACAACAACAAACAAGTCCCAAAACAAAACAAAACAAAAAACAATTCGAGAATACGTTGAATCGAACTCACGGTTTTCTATGAGGCAGAATTCCAGCCTCGAATTAAAAAAAAAATCTTCAGTTGCCCATGTCGCAAGGATCGTGTATATTTGATGAAATTTCTTTACAAATGGTTGGCGGAGATATAGAGCTTGTACTTCATGAACATAGATAGATAGATAGATAGATAGATAGATAGATAGATGGATAAATAGATAGATAGATAGATAGATAGATAGATGGATGGATGGATGGATGGATGGATGGATGGATGGATGGGTGGATATCCGAGAGAGAGAGGAAGAAAGAATGAGAGAGAGAGAGAGAGAGAGAGAGAGAGAGAGAGAGAGAGAGAGAGAGAG
>NW_004797895.1:280500-287676 GCF_000002075.1 Aplysia californica | reverse complement strand
GTGGGTGGGTGGGTGGGTGTGAGAGGGCGGGTGTTAATTTCTGTCCTCACTGTGTTTTTACCATGAGACAGGATACTAAGACTTTATTGACTGTCTTCTCATCTCGTATTGCGAACTTGAGAACTGCACTCACCAAGGCCTATTCCGCTGTCCAATTTTTCCAAACACCCGCGCATTGAGAGAAAAAGACGGAAGGTAGGCGATATGAAATTAGATTTATAATTTTATAGCTTTTATTAATAAAGTCAGAGCAAAAAATACCAAACACCAACAACAACAGCTACAAAAAAAAACACACCCAGAAAACAAAATTAAACAAAAACAATTAGAAAATAAGATGAATCGAACTCCTGTTTTCTATAAAGCAGAATTCCAGCCTCGAATAAAAAAAGTTTCAGTTGCCGCGTTGCCGTGTCTCAGCATTTAATTGATGTTTATTCTATAAATAGCAACAGATGAGAATTCCCCATTATTTCTCCGCCATCTTGGATTTACTCCATCTATCAAAACAAGTGGCCTGTGGAGAGGTCCTGTTTCGTTTGTATCCTTCAAGGTACCCATCCTCCAAACGTGAACTGATGTGGCTCAGTTGGTAAGCATTCTGTGATTTTGTGCTACTGGTAATCGCGTCTGAATCGCTCTAGCGAGGATAAAGAGGGATGTGACACGAAGACGAAAGCGAGGTAAACGACATTTTCTCCTAAATTTTCAGTGTCTAAATCTGTGATGAGCAGACATGGGTTCTTGCGTTTCAGCCCTGGTTCTGTTCTCTTTAAAGGTTCATCAATCCCTTTGCTTGTAAATAGCATGTAGAATTTGCACATGCATGTGCTGTTTAAAAGTTTAATAAGACCCCTTGGGCTTGGGTTTTTGTGTAAGCCTGCTCGCCAAAACCGATTGAGAACATGAAATGATGAAGACACACCAGGCATTTCTCACACACAGTGTGAGTGTTTATTTTTCTCGAAAACACAAGGAAACACTCGAAAACACTAGATCTAGGAGAAATACTCAAAAACACTCGAAAACAACAGGAATCACTCGAAATCCCTTGATACCTTACCCCCGGACGCTTACCAAAGCCTTGATTACGCTTACCAAAAATTTTCTTTTGAAAAAGGAGAGTGGGCGGTGTAAGAAGCATTTTTTTTGTGGTTGTTTTGTTGGTTTGTTTTTTTGTTTAGCTTTCTTTTTGTTGCTGATATTGTGCCAGGGTTAAATAAGCGAAATATTATGTAAAGTACGATGAAGACGACCGCGAGTGCCACAGTAAAACAAGTACACGGGTCGCCACCACTCGGAGAATGGGCGACGCTTCTGTCGCAACTTCACGTGAAATCGTCACTGTCCATTTTGTTACTTTGTTCAGAGGTAAACAAAACAGTGACCAGCCACCTCACACACGATTTCTTCATGAGTTGTGGGCGGGCTTATAAGGTACGGATTGCACTTCCCTCTCCAGCAGTTGAAAATTTATTGCTAGGGCTAGGCCTACCCTGCCTTTGGTCAATTTGGGTAAAAACATTCATTGGAGGGACTAACAACAACGACCGGTGAATGAATTATGACGGCCCGTCCACAGTCTAAGGGGCCGATTCCAAATTTATGAAAAAGCGTCAGGCCATGAGTGACCACGCCTGGCTGTCTGAGGCAGGTAAATCTGAAACAGACAGACAGCTAGTTAGATATGCATGATCTGGCGTCAGTAAAATTCTGCCGTCTCATCTACTCTACTTTAATTAAGAACTTAACAATGAAGTGAGAATTAATAGTCATTTTGTCACGTCTGCATTTTTGTTTTAGACAATGTAATGGTAGTGTGGTGCGGCTGGTTTTGTCAAAACACTTTTGAATAAAGGGTAGTGTCAGGATATTAGTTGATTTGTTTTCAACCGATGTCATGGGGTCAATGGTGAGAGATGTTTGCCAAAGAATGCTCACTTAGATATTGTTTTTTTTTTTTTTCAGGACTGAATATTTCTGTCCTCGTTCACTTTTATTCTTGTTTTTTTTAGCAAAGTTGATTATAAAATGTTAGGGCAGAAGAAAATATAAAGTAAGATTTACAGTAGTGCTGACCCAGTCTGTATTTTCTCCAGAGGAATAATCTTTAAAAATTTGTCAAGTTTGAATTAACTTTAAATATTTAAGAAACTGAAGCATCTGAGCTCGACCATTCGTATATATTTTTTATTTATTCAGCACAGAGTTGATTCATCGTGATTCAGTCAAACCTGCCATGACGACCATCTCTATAATGGCCACCTGTACAAACGGCCACTTTCCATTCCCCCTCTTGCGTTTTTTCGATATAATTTCACTGTGTAAACCAGCCACCTGCCCAACGCGGCCGCGGCCACGCAACATACAATTTTAACACACAACCCCTATAACACCAAACTATAACACCTGCCTTAGACGGCTACCTTAGTGACTTCATTACGGTGACACCTGGCGTTGTGGGTGAGCTGTATTTAATCTGACCAACTGTCATTGTTGTTAGGTAGTCCCTCCAACAATCATGTTGTGTTGACCCCTCCCACTGTTGACCAATAGGTAACAATTGGGTAATAAGGTCGTCTCCATAACAATAAATTTTCAGCTGCTGGTGAGGTGAGCATGTGATCCCTCATAACCTGTAAGCCCCGCCCACAACTCATACACAAATCGTAATTGAGATGAGTGGTCTCTGTTTACCTAGTCTGTAGCAAAGTAACTATGGACGTCTGCATGAACTTGTGACAGATGTGTCGCTCGTTGTCCATGTGGTGGCGACCCATGTGTTTGCTTTAACATGGCAGTCGGTATTACTCGTCTAACACATTTCGTTTTATTGTCACCCTTGCACAAAATCAGCAACAAAATATACAAAAAAAAGCAACAAAAGACACCAAACCAACCAAAACAACAACAATGCGGCATCCTCCAGTAGGGATTTCAGAAGTCAGAAGGGAATGGTTTGTGTTTTTCATCTTGATCAGTCCTGCCTAAAAGTAAGACAGCCACCTGTCTAATACGGCCATTTTTCTCCTTGACAATGGAGTGGCCCTCTTACATAGGTTCGACTGTACTTGATAGGTAATGCCAACACAGCGCGGTGTTCACCTCTCCACCCACTTTTAATACTATCATATTACCAGAGAAGTGAATGTTTTCCCAGTACTTTCATCAGATTTGCCAGCCAATGTTTTGTTAGATTTCATTTAAAACAAAACTTGAGTTCATTGTTATTTTATTCCACCGCTCTTTATTGGTTGGTTGTCTCTTATTTTTACTGTTCTGTAACTTTAGAAGTGATTATTGTATGCATCAGGGGCCACCAAACTATTTTGGAAATTGTCCAGATAACTGAGGAAATGCAGAATATGGGGCTGATTTATTTTGCTCAATACCATACACTGAATACATAAAAAAGTAAAGGCGTCAAAGCTATTTATTTATCAATATATGCCTTATAAATACAAAGTACAGTAAAAAAAACCCTCAAAAAACAATAAAACATATTTACCAGAAGTCGCCAGATTAAGTAGTGTTTTTTATCACTCCTAGTGCGCACGGTCTTAATTTTCCAAACCAAGCCGCAACAAAATTTGAGATTTGAGAAAGTGACTTTTAGATTTCATCATTTTATTTTTATCGATCAACATTTTGCTTTTAGTTATATTGCTGCTTCCAATCAAGAGTAGATTTTATTCAGTGCTTAAGGCCATTAGCTTACATGACATGAAGGGGATTCATTTTTTCCTAAAAGAGATTTCCGTGCGACTGCAGGAATTATAGATGACACACACATATATAATATCATATAAAATTTATATAACATTTTTAAGGACAAAAACTGAGTCTCCATGACAAAATAGTATAAGTTGTTCATGATGTAGTGATATCCGTCGAACAGCTATGCCTTGGGAAGCAAGCCTTGAATGCGGTTTGACTGGGCTTGTTGCTGAATTTTAAAAAAGGGGGAGGGATGATCTCTTTTATGTATTTTTATGTATTTATTTTTTCATAAAAGAGATCACCCCCCCCACCCGCGCTCACACACATCACACACGAACAAGTCCTGATTGCAGGATATGGTGGTACTGTTGTATATATATATACAAAGTGATAGCATAGGCAGCATCAGTAGCTGAGGTTTGACCAGATCTTGTCTTTTCCGTCAAGTGATCCAATGCATGGAGATTATTAAGTAGAGGTGCATGTACACTGAAATTATAGGCCAGTCTTGGTGCTTCACTCAATAAATTTGAATTGCCTTTTGGCATTTTGTGTCAGGCAAATAATTATAACATCAAATGTTGCTTTCAGAGGCTTTGAAAGGGATGATTATTAAATATATAGGAACATTTCCATTACATAAGCTGAGGTTGCTCTTATCTGGGTTACTGTTTAGTGGACACTATGGTGCTTTTTCTGTGAGTGAAAAATAGATTTTTATCCCTACTGGTTGAGTTAGGATGGTGGGAATGAATACTTTCTTTTGAATGCAAAGCTTGAACAAGGAAAATAAAACAAACTTTATCTTCAGTTTCATGAGTGTTACATCTCTCACTCTCAATATATCATATGGGTTAATAATTTGATTTCCATTGATAAAGATTATTATTCAATAGCATGCTGTGAGTTTTTATCAAGGCTAATTCTTCAGTTCCAGGTTCCAAATGGGAGGTTGATGAATCCAAGAGAGTAGTGTTCAAAGTTCATTAAATCTTCATCGTCAACCCTTTTGTCGTTGGTATTGTGATGAATAAAAGACTTTAACTCTCATTGAAATAGAGCAAGAGGAGGAAACCCTAGATAAAAGTTATGACATTTGTAAAAGCACATAATATTTCATTTGCACGAAAGAGTTCAATGAAATCATTAAATTGTTTTGGTGATGAAGTCTTTAGCAAGCTACAAAATCTTCCAAATTTTTTACCCCTATATGATGGTATGGCAGCAGGCCAGACAAACTGACTTGGCGGGCCGCATCTGGCCTACAGGCCATAGAGTTTAGTGACCCCTGGTACATGATTGAATTGATGTGTTCGAAATACTTTCTTACGGTGCTGCTTTCTTGCATCATTGCTGTAGTGTGTGAAAGTGGCAGGCAGAGTGACCTGTTCTGTGTTGCTGTCTGTGTCATTTGGCATAATTAATTGGAGGTTCATATAGTAAGGTGACACTTTGTTGTTTACCGTTTTTATATTTTTAATTGCTTTTGTCTGTTTTGACTGTCTAGTGATGAAAACTGCTTCCGATACATTACATTCTTACTATTGTCTGTCAATATTCTGTATGCTTGTTATATAAAGTGGCAGTCATGTAAAGGAAAAGGTAGTTTTAGGACTAAGGAACAGTCCATAAGAAGAGACTCTGGAACTCTGGAATTTGTTTAAAATTAATGAAACGACCAATAATTTCATTTCAAAGAAAGTGCAGAAGATTGAATTTGGCCGGCTCTGTTTCTTTGTGATTATTGTTTGGGTAGTACAGTGGAATCTTCTTAACCCGAACACAGTTGATCCTAAAACAGTGTAAGCTGAAAGAAATTAAATTTGATGTTGTTTTCTAATCCCTTTAACTGCGAGCATATCGCTCTTGGCAGGGCAATCATGCAATGCCTCCCTCAAGTAACCACATGTCCATTTAAAACTGATAAAACCTCTGCTTTTTTTTCTTCTCTCGCAATCTCTCTAAACCGAAAACATGGCTAGATGGAAGAAAGTCTGGTGGGCCCGCAGATTTTAGTTTTAAAGCAGACTCCTCTGTATTTGGTGTACATGGTGCAGTAGTTTGTACAAAGGCAAAGGGATGTGCTGGTATAAATAAGGACTATGCATGGTCTGGCTAGAGGAGTTGCCTGTGTGGGGATTGAGATTGATTGTTGTCGTTTTTACAATATATGTTAGTGTTTTAGCGCCAAAATTATGGCAGTTTGTTTTGTATGCTTCCCAAGAAGTTAAGATTGTTTCAGAATGCTATCAGGTCTGCTGGGGTAATATATTTATTGAATAATACATGTATAGATAAAGCGCATAGAGCTTGCTGTTGAGTGAGAATTTGCGCTATGCGAAATGCTATCTATTATTGTTATTACAATTATGACTTTACTAGCTGGGCCCCCTTTCGATGAAAGGAATAAAAAAAATCGAGTTATTGAGGAACAGTACGCACGGCTAGTGAACGGAAACCTCTCTTGTTTACAATGTCGTCTTAGAAGACGGACTTTCCCAAGATTAGATCTAAACGAAACTAATGAAAACTGAAAATTAATTTTCGATCTATACGGGTCCTACACTTAAAATAGTGCTCAGTAGTGCGCGAAAATGCGCGATAATATCGAATGGAAGTTCGACTTGAAATAAACAAACCTGTCGGATTTTCTAAAATTACAGAGACAGAAGCGTCGGCCTACAAAAGCGATCGGCGAAATAAAGAAATTTAGCTTTTTGCAGCAAAGCTGTTTCAAAACTGAAAAAACGAAGGGCGCCATGATCTGGAGAATATTTTAAAGAATCTTTTGGCGAAAACCGAATGTCGACCGATGCAGCCATTAAAAAGCCTTTTGAACAGCAAAATTCGGCCACCACAAATATATAATAGATAAACGGCATGTGTTAAAAAAAACTATCTACATGTTTAGTGAATGAACCGTTGTGGTGAGTGGTTGGCGGGTGCTCTGGTGTGGTTTGCTTCTTCTTTCCTATCAATCATCTATCGTCTTTATCTCACCTCCTTCTTTTTTGTGTTTGTTACTCTCTTGTAACACCTCTAATCTTCGGCACTTATATATTGTGTTGCAAGTGCCGTAAAACAGTTACTAAAACGAACTCTTGTGAAGAGAGGAAACTGGTTTCTGGCAAGTGAGAGACAAAAAAAGTTCATGTCCCAATTTACTCTGTGAAGACAGATAATGGGAATGAGAACGTGTTTGATTGTGTTTTGTTTATGGTTACTGGCAGTTTGGCTTCATTTGTAGGGAATGTTCAAAACAAAACTACTATGGTAAATGTGCTGTTTGTGAAACAAGAAATTGGCGAACAGAATTTGTGGATCCACGGGTGGGCCTTTACCTTAACTGGTATCATGCTGGGTTACAGTGGAGATGACAACGTTTCAATTTTCCAAATGGGCATTCCTGAAATTTCGTTCTTTTAGGGTTTTTAAAGCTTCTCTCCCTCTCTCTCC
>NW_004797895.1:278282-280361 GCF_000002075.1 Aplysia californica | reverse complement strand
TCTCTCTCTCTCTCTCTCTCTCTCTCTCTCTCTACCTCCCCTCCCCCTCTCTCTCCCCTCTCTCCATCAACCCCCACCCACAGCTTGTTATTATCGTAGACGGACGTTAAGTTCGGATGTTGCGCCCTCTATGACTAAGCTTACACAGTGTTGAAAATAACTTTCAGTTAAGTATGACCTACCAGTTGTACACGTTGTGATGCTGTGACGTGGATGGAAATGCACACAAGAGTGGCTAGTGAACAATAGTACAGTGTAGAAAGTGTAAGTGTCACTACATCACAATGCTCTGCGTTGGGGTTGGGGTTGCGACGTTCTCCTGCGCTCTTTCCGCCCCCCCCCCCCTTCCCACTCTCTTACCTGCTTTTGTTTTGTCTGTTTCAGTATGCGTTTTATGGGACTTGCGACACAATAAAGTCATATAAGCGCAAAAGATTAGAGGTGTTACAAGAGAGTAACAAACAAAAAAAGAAGGAGGGGAGATAAAGACAATAGATGTTTGATAGGAAAGAAGAAGCTAACCACACCAGAGCACCCGCCAACCACCCGTCCGTTACCTCCGTGCGTTTACATAAAAATGATATAATGACACATGAGGGCAGGGGATAATTATTAATAATTTAGATGTTTTCAACGTGGCAGGGGCCCAGCTTTAGTGAGCTCTTTGAAATTGTTATAATATTATATACCATTCTCATTGGGCCCAGGGACAGAAAAGTGGACCAGAATATGGGCAGGCAGGCGTCTATGATGTTCCGGTCAGGATCTCTCTCTCTCTCTCTCTCTCTCTCTCTCTCTCTCTCTCTCTCTCTCTCTCTCTCTCTTTCTCTCTCTCTCTCTCTCTTTCTCTCTCTCTCTCTCTCTCTCTCTCTCTCTCTCTCTCTCTCTCTCTCTCTCCCTCCCTCTCTCTCTCTCTCTCTCTCCCCCCCCTCTCTCTCTCTCTCTCTCACTCTCTCTCTCTCTGTATGTGTTATGTAGGAGTTCAGGCTCTGTGTCTGTGATGTAAGGGTAAGGGTTAGCCCCCCCTCCCCCTTTTCCATTTTCCTTTGAATTAGGCTCTTTGGGATGTAAAGGTGGGGCACACCATCTTTCCAGTTCGCAGGCAGATGTGGGTTGGCAATTCCCACACTGCGATTTTCTCTTTTTCTCTTTTTAAAAATCAACTGTGTGTATAACGTATCTGCCTGCTGGGCTGTTGTGCCCCCTTCAGTCCTAGTTGGCCTCGACAGAGAGAGTGGAAGCAGCCCTCCCCTAAATGGTCAAAATTGTGTCGAACGGGGTGTAAAACAATGCACTGTATGAATTGAAATGGTGGTAGTGGTGGAATTTCGATCATCGCTTTTTCATTGTTCTTCGTGTCGTCCAGAACAGTAAGGGACGCTCCGTACATATGTAGTAGGTTCAGTTGGTGTTATGCTGGACCACAGAGCAGACGGTTTTGGTTCGAATCCCCAACAGGATGTTTTGTTAATATCAAACTCAGGTCGCTTTTGTCGGGTTTTTAAAGCTCTCAACATATTTGGCATGGTCCTATCGGAGATCGACCTTAAGTTCGGAGATACCGACCTAACAATGTTGAAAGGAGCATTAAGGAGTGTGTGTGTGTGTGTGTGTGTGTGTGTGTGTGTGTGTGTGTGTGAGTATGTGTGTGTGTGTGTGTGTGTGTGTGTGTGTGTGTGTGTGTGTGTGTGTTTTGTTGGTTGGGGGTACTGTTGGGTGTTCTCATTCTGACCCCAGGTTTATTTCCCGTGTTGTTGTACACTCACTGCTGTAGTGCTGATATTTTCCCGAGTAAATGTGTCTTTCTAACCCTGTGTGGGTTACGACCATAACGAGCTTAATAAATGGTTACGACTCAGTATCATTTTGTACCCCGTAACAGACTACATGAATGGTTGATTGGTTGGAGGGTAGCGGTTCTTGGTTTGCACGTAGGTTTGACCTTGTTCTCCCCCCCCCCCTCTCTCTCTCTCTCTCTCTCTCTCTCTCTCTGTCTCTCTCTCTCTCTCTCTCTCTCTCTCTCTCTCTCTCTCTCTCTCTCCGTGTTTTCTTTTCTTCTCTGCTTGTTTTTGTTTTGTT
>NW_004797895.1:276895-278131 GCF_000002075.1 Aplysia californica | reverse complement strand
CCTCCAATCTTCTACACTTCTCATGACCTATTTGAGGAGCAAGTTGCGCAGAATTCTTACCACCAAAACTATTTCCCAGCGCTGACCCCCCCCCATCCCCCCCCACACACATATACGTGCACACATCTACTTTTGGTGTCTGTGTACAATGTACTCTTGAATTTATTGAAAACGGCCATCTATTATAGTCTGGAGAAAAGTGATTATCTATGACAGGTGGACGTCTTGGACAGTGCCATTATAATGGAAAAATAACCTCAAACTCCCTCCTCCTCCCCCCCCCCCCCGGAAAAATGGGCAGTGGTCGTTTGTACAAAGATGATTGTCTTGGACTGGTAGCCCTTAGACCAGGTTCTGCTGTGCTTGGTTTTTGCTTGTCCTGAGCTTTGCTTCAGGTAAAATCCGACTTTATTTGAAAAAAAAAATCCTTGTAAGGTCGGTATGCTCTGTGGTTTTCGCTTATAATACTCGTGTCTCGTGTCAACCAAGGGCGTGTCTATTTGTAGATCATCTGTGTAATTGAGTCACGAAATGACACGTAAAAGACAGACAGACAAAAACAAACAGACAGAAACTGTCCTTTTCGAGAAACATCTATAGCGCAGTATGTTGTTTTGAAGCTGAATTCCTCTTAATCCCTTGTGGGTCCCGACATGTACGGCCGAAGCCGCCCGCCTCCTAAATGATGTTAATCACTGCGATGGGGACTTTGATTGAATGTTGATTTTTAAGGCATGATCATCGTTCTTCCCCGCCCTACTCTTCCTCCTTCTTCTTCTTCTTCATCGTAGTCGCCTCTCTCTCTCTGGCTCTCTCTCTCTCAATCTCTCCTATATATCTATGAGTAAATATCTCTCTCTCTCTCTCTCTCTCTCCCCCCCCCCTCCCCTCCTCTTCCCCTCGTTCTCCTCCTTCTCTTTCTCCGCCTCCTCCTTCTGCTGCTCAATCCGTGCATTAAATGACTATTACTATTATTGTGTTTCTCTTTACTACTGTTCTCCTCCTCCTCCTTCTTCTTTTTCTTCTTCTCCCCACCCCTCTCCTCCCCTCCTTCTTCTCTTCATTCTCTTTCTCCGCGTCCTCCTTCTGCTGCACAATCCCTGCATTAAATAAGTATTACCATTATTGTGTTTCTCTTTACTACTGTCCTCCTCCTCCTCCTCCTCCTTCTCCCCTTTCTTCTTCCCCCCCTCCCCTTTCTTCTTCTCCTCTTCCCCTCCTCCCCCTCCCCTTAGC
>NW_004797895.1:266030-275334 GCF_000002075.1 Aplysia californica | reverse complement strand
CGAGACGGCGGTTGAAGTGGCCTGCGCGGGTGGTTGGAGGGCGCTGTGGGGGAAAAGTCGCACTTCTTTTCTTTCATTCTCTTGTTTCTATCTGTCTTGCTTTTTTAAACTGCGTTGTAAATGCTTACTCATGAGTGGAACATTTACTTCAGTGTTGGAGTGAGTACCACGCGTGAACTTCTGTGCTCAGGTAAGTGTGCGAGTGGGTGTGTGCGTCGGGTGTGTGCGTCGGGTGTGTGCGTCGGGTGTGTGTGTGTGTGTGTGCGCGCGCGCGCGCGCGCGCGCGCGTGTGTGTGTGTATGTGTGTGTGAGAGAGAGAGAGAGAGAGAGAGAGAGAGAGAGAGAGATTTCTCCTTCCTTGTCTTTAGTTCTTTTTTTATGTCCCTCATTTCTTTTTCGTCATTCAGTGAACATTTTTGTTGTTTTGTTTGTTTGTTTAGTTTGACAGACTTTTTTTCTACTTGAGATAAACTAAAATTCGATAAATTGGGGACAGACCATGAAGAGTTTCATCAAAAAAGAAAATCATCACCCAGTGCCACATAGATATATATATGCAACAGACATCGGCAATCATGGTTCTCCATTTATTGCTTTACTCGGATGGTCTAAAAAAAAGAAAGCTATATTATTTAGACTTTTCCTCATCTCCGGTTCAGGAAAACAAAAGAAAAACAAAAACAAAACAAAACAACAACAAAAAATGCTGTATGAAACCTGACCCTATAGCAATCAGTTTTCATCTTTCAAATTAACGAAGACAAAACAAAAACCCCAGAAGAATGCATTTTTCATTCAGATCACATCCATGCCGTGTAGCCCCCCCCCCAAAAAAAGGCGAGTCTGGCACCCATGTCCAGAACTAGGCAGACGAATGGCAGTGCAGGAGAAGCGGTACAAGTGTAAGCGACCAGGTATAAGACACAGACAAGAGGAAAGCCAAATATTGATAGATCTCTCCTCCGGTAGCCGCTTACAGGGGTTCCGGCTCTTCTCCGCCTGTGTTATCCCCTCTCGCGTCCTGGCCGCCGTGCCATTGAGTCATTAAGTCTTCGCTCACAGGCACAGAGTTAGGAACAGGGACGGACGGGGCCTCAGAGCTTTTTCAGGTGGTTACAATTACTGCTGTGTGTATGAAGTTGCATTCCACATAAGGATGGTTGCGGTGACAAGCAAGGGTTTTCGTTAAATTCAGTTTTTGAATTAAATTTTCTGGTACATCTTCGTAAGTTCGATGTCGTTTATATCCCTCTGTTCTCTCTGTCGCTTTTCATTGATCAACACACGACCGTGGTTGCGCCAATGTGCTTCTCTGTACTCAAGTTTCTCTCTCTCTCTCTCTCTCTCTCTCTCTCTCTCTCTCTCTCTCTCTCTCTGTGTGTGTCTTTTCTGCCTGCCTGCCATTCTTTTTTTCACTGGTTCTAACGAAAACAACGAGGAGAGCCACAAACTTGGTTACTTTGAAGTGTGGCGTGGGTAGTTGGCGAATGCTCTGGTGCGGTCCGCACCTTCTTTCTTATTAAACACCTAGTTGCCCCCATTTCTCCATTTTTGTTACCTCTAATGTTTTTTCCTCGAACTTATAGGCCTACCTTTAATCTAGCTGTGTTGCAAGTAGCGGTAAAACGCACAGGCGATTTGAGGGCGCCACTGGTAGGTTCCACTTCTTCACTTTTCCTCTGTTGTTCCAGTCTGCCCCAGCACTAAATGACCATTATTGAGTCGATATGCTTCTCTTTACTCAAACAAACCAGTGTAAACTCATACAAATAGTACCGTGGTTGGTTGGCGGGTGTTCTGGTATGGTTTGTTCCTTCTTTCCTATCAAACGCCTATCGTCTTTATCTCTCCTCCTTTTTTGTGTTTGTTACTCTCTTGTAACACTTCTAATCTTCGGCACTTATATGACCCTATTAAGTTGCATGTGCTGTAAAACTTTTACTAAAACTAAACAAATAGTACCACCTATTCGTGGTCAGTGAAGTGCCAGCTACCCACCGTGTCCCACGTCTGTGGGGGAACTTGTCGCCTGTCTGTCAGCGTTCTCGTGCCTGTGATCATCGTGTGTGAAGTGATTACGGTGCGGGTCGTCCCCCCTCGAGTGTTGTTCCCAGTCAGCTGTGGGAGTCGGCGGTTTGGTCAGTCCAGTTGTTGTGCTTGCAGACCCCGGAGGTACGCCCAGAATTGTTGTTGTTTTGTTTTCTTAATTATTGCTTTTTTTTCTTCTTCTTTTGTCCCGTGTCTTGATTTGATGACGAAATTTGGTAGGCTTTGAGTATAATGTTTTTTGTATTAGCATAGGGTTTTACGGCGCTCGCAACTGCTAAGGTCATGTGAGCGCGTATAATGTTTTAATGCGGTAGTTACTGATATTAGGATTAGGTTGCTCAGAATAGCAAAGAGATTACGTTTGGAAATACATTATTTTATCTATAAAGATTAAAACAATACTTTTGGCGATTTGCGCTGGTGATGATAATGACGATGATGATGATAAATATTTAGATCTATTGGGGATGACGATGTAGATTTTTCTTGATGTTTGATTGGTTCTTCCTTTGGTGCCTGTGCTAGATCCACTCTATTCCGACAGGGGGACACAATCTTTCACTCCCGACTTATCGTATAGAGTGATCAAAATTTGGAGATAAGTTGCCATCAGAATCCCTTACATTAACTTCAATAAAGGAACGCCGAAAAATATTGTTCTCTTTTCCTGATCTACTTCTATCAGACTTTCAAGACAAAGAAAACGATGTTGCTCGTTGTCTGTGGATTAATTTTTTTTTGTCTTGAAAAAAAAAACCCCACTACGTGTCCGGGCATCATGTTGTTGTTGTTGTTTTTGTTGGATTATCTCGGAGGAATGCCCAGTGGTGTTGTTGCTTCTGCTTTGTTCACAATTCTCGCTTCTCGGCTTTCGGGTAAGTTGTAACAGCAACATTTTAGAAAGTGTATTATTCACAATAGTTTATTTGTGCCGCCTGTTTTACTCTTCGCCCAGCAAGACACGAGTGCTGATGTGTAGGGGGGTGCCGCAGTCTTTTATTTCTGCCTGTATGTCGTGATGTGTTGTGGCACAAAGCGGCCGTCATTGCGTCGAGGAGATATGCTTCGCTTTACCCTGACCAAAACTAAACGGAAGTCTCTTGTTATTGTAAAATGGGTTTCATTTTAATGTAAATAAAGGTCAATGTCCTTTAAAAGTTGAATAAACTGCCTGCCTACCTGTCTGCTTCGACACTTACCCCCCAAAAAAAAACACACCAAAAAACAAACAAACACACAAACCAAACCAAAACAAAATAAAATAAAATAAACCAAAGAAAAAAAAAGGATGAAAACAAATGGCATAGGAAATGTACGAGCGTAACTGCAATAACAACAAAGACCATAAGAGCTACTGTAATTTCCGCTAGAACAACAATAGTAACAACAGCAACAACAGTAACAACATCGATTTGCCTGATGACAGGTTACAAGAACAAAAACATCAGTAACAATAGCAACTGCGATATATATGAATAACAATAGCAGTAAGAATGAAGAAAATATCGAATACAAGGGCGTGGGTGGTTGGCGGGTGCTCTGGTGTGGTTTGCTCCTTCTTTCCTATAAAAAATATATCTTCTTTATCTCCCCTCCTTCTATTTTGTGTTTGTTACTCTCTAGTAACACTTCTAATCTTCGGCACTTATATGACCTTATTGTGTTGCAAGTGCCGTAAAACTCTTACTAAAACTAAACCAGAATACAAGGGCAACAGAAACGAAAACCACAACTACAACAGCAGCGGCAACAACCGCGAAAGCGAAAACATCAACAGTTGTAAAGTTACTGTTTCTCAGCTGTTGAAGTCCCTACTTTCTGTCTCTATGTACATTGTATTTGTTTTCTTTCGGAGGGGGGCGGGGGGGGGGGGGGGCATGTTTATATTATCACGAAATAAGAGTAAAATAAATCCCTCCCACTACCTAAAAAAAAACACACCCAAAAACAAACAAAAACAAATACCCACATAAAGCATCCCACTAGTACCCACACCTGCCTCTGAATATCCACCCCAAATTAGAAGAGAATACGACCCCCCCCCTCCCCCCCCCGTCCCCGTGTGTTGTGCCTGCGTGCACGTGTCCATCCATCCACCCACCGGTTGTTGTTGTCCAATTGATTAATCCGGGCCCTGAGATTATGACGCTAGTCGCTAGCCTACCTCAGAATTACAAAGTTGTATCTGACGTCTTTGGCCTTTTTGAGTTGTTAAGACCTTGGGGTCAGATACCAAATGTTCTGTCTGCTCTATCGAAATCGTAAGGTTATTTGGAGTCGTTATCAAGATATTCAAAGAATGCATTCGAAAAAGCTTGACGTGTAATGAAACCCAAAATGTTTGACGTAAAATTTCTCTAAAACTAGATCTAGGTACCGAGCAGATAGAACTGTAATTCTGGGGTAGCGAAGTGTCGATGTACTCGCGGGTGTCCCCGGCTTGTTCCCGAGTCTCTCCGAGGGCTGTAAGTAGAATTTATAAGCGGATTCCAGGAGGGCCGGGAGCCGCCAGCCCAATTTGGTGCAGGTGGGTGGTTGGTGGACGGTGCCACTGATAGGCCCTACTTCTTCCTCTTTCCTTATTATGCTGTTTCTGTTCAGGTGGTTAGAAACGTGCCTCTGGTAGGTCCTACTTCTTCACTTTCCCTCAGTTGTTCTGTCTGTCCGTCTTACTTTTTCCCAGTACTGAATGACTATTATTGTGTCGATGTGCTTATCTCTACTTCAAACAAACAAACTGCTGTTTCTGTGTAGGTGGTTGGCGGCTGCTTTTGTGTGCTTTGCTCCTTTTTTTCTGTCAAAATTTATTTTCCTTATCGCTCTTTCTTTTCTTTGTTTGCTATTGTCTTGTAACTCCTAATTTTCGGCGCCTATATGGCCTCTTTGTATTGCAAGTGCTTTAAAACTCCTTCAAAACTAAAGCTAAACCAAAATCTGTTTTTGTCTGTCTGTCTTACCCTTTTCCAGGCGCTTAATGGCCGTAATTGTGTTGCGGTGCTTCTTTTTGCTCGACAATATATTATGTTAAATGTGTGTGATAAATAGATCATATACCTGCTTGCTGTGAGGTTATGTTGCCAGTCAATGATCACGCAACAAGTTTGACACACAGTGGATTGTGCTCCAACGGCCACCTGGCCACAACAGTCTCCTGTACTTTCGATCATTTCTAGGACAACCACTTCTTTTCTTCGATAGTTGTTCACTCTTTTGGACAATTTGGACTTTTTTTTTTACTTTGCTACGATTATTGGACTGGGTGTCTTTAGGTTTGTTGGTATCAAGCTGAGATACTGTGCGGACGACTCTGGTTCGAATCTTCTATTCGGTGGCGTGTTTGAACTCAAATGTCCGTGTTTTGTCAAGGTTCCATCTGTCCTGTCTGAGAGGTTCGAGCCTCAGCTCGGTACAACGTTATGTCCTTGGGAAAGGCACGTTACACGAATTTCCCATTCGGCTCGTTCCTTTCGGAGATGGACGTTAAAGTCGGAAACATTGATATGTTCTTATGCTCAGTAGAATTGTAAATGGGCTGATTCATCAATGTCATGCTCATAACTGTGCCTGAACTACATACGGGGAACTGCTGCTTTTTCTTTCCTAATCCTTATTATCGTCATTTTTCCTCTTCTTCTTTTGTATGTTTGTCATTCTCTTGTGACCTGCTTTTTCCGGGGTGCCTTGATAGTCGAAGCAGACCTTGTGCTGTTGAAGCTAGAGAGGTGAGTAGAGTAAGTCTGATTCCCTGTAAAGCCTTCTCTATTTACACCCACCCCTTGGCGCTCATATTATGACCTTATGTAGTTGCGAGCGCCGTAAACCCTCTACTAAATAAAAAAAACAACAGCCAAACTCTGCTGAAACTAAAACTAAACTCGGGGATCCCGCCTTTTAAATAAGCTATAGTGTTGACAGGGGCGTCAAACCTATACCATTTGAGTGACCATTTCACCAGTCAGAGATGTACGGTAACTTCGGAAGTCCCGCCTCGTAAGTCACCGGACAGTGTTGACAGCAAGCAATGTTACAGTTACACCCATACAATTGCGAAATCGGCGTCTATTGTGTCGCGGGTGGGCGTTTCGCGCCACCCTTGAAAGATGACGTGCTTGCTTTGCTTGTGGGGAATTTTAAAAAAAATTGTTATCCAGTAGGCCTATCCCCGTCTTTCATCTGAGTCGTTGCATCCTCCTCTCCCCCTCTGTCCGGGTTGGCCCTGAAGGGCAGGGTAGAAGTAGCCTGTCCCCTAATATATCTAGATTTTATTGACGAGGGGGTTGGGGGGGGGGGGCGAAAACAAACAATTACTCATTTTGATTGTACAATTTACCTATTGCCTCTACAGCAGTGAACACGCTTCTTCTTAAAAGGGTTTAATAACCTCTCTCTCTCCACACGACAAGATCTCAATTTCTTTTAAGTCACGATTTCTTTCTTTCTATGTTTAAGAACCCCCCCCCCACATACGCCTGATTAATGTTTACTTCTGATTTCGAACGACATGTATTTAACATGCTAGCTGGACGTGCACGAAGTTGTTCCCCACCCACACACGTACACACTACACATCCTTTCTACCCTGGAGATAATACACTGACACACAAACGTGGGGCCTCAAACTTTACAAACTTTCCAGTCATGCCCCCTTCAAACTGTGGGTGGTTGGGGTGCGCCACTGTTAGATTCAAGTTTTTATGTAAACCTCTTTCGTTTCTGGCTATATATTTTGCCCTTTCTCGGCAGCACCAAGATCAAATGTCTTTTTTGGTTTTTTTTTGTTTTGTTTTGTTTTGTTTGTTTGTTTGAGTAAAGAGAAACACTTCGACCCAATACTGGCCATTTAGTGCTGGGGAAAAGTAAGTCAAACAGACAGAAATAACAGGGAAAGAAAATAAATAGTTTTTGCGTGTATGTGCCTCTTTGTAAGTCGTTAGAAAAAAAATCTTCACACAGATTGAAAGCACCCACACTTGGTCTCACTGGAGCTGCGTGTGTGTGTATTTCGTCACGTCAACTGTATACTGCCTCACCCAACTCTTAGTTTAGTTTACTTTTGATAGAGGTTTTACGGCGCTCGCAACTCCATAAGGTCATATTTATGAACCCCAACACCCAACACTGTGTTAGCGCTTTGAATTTGATAAAAGCAAGTCTGGTTTTGAAAGTGTTTAAGTGACCGTGTGTCACACGGGCTAACGGCAAACATACTGTTGTGTGTGTGTGTGTGTGTGTGTGTGTGTGTGTGTGTGTGTGTGTGTGTGTGATGTTTGTGACAACATACAACATTTAACTTCTGCGAGAATGGATTACGAAATACATGCACCTGAGCATCATGGTCATGTCAAAATCTTTACGGCACGTCGGTTTTTCATCGGTAGCCTAAGACATTTCTATTCTGGGTAAACATTTCTGTCCTCGGTAAACTGGTGTTTTTTTTTAGTACCTTTACTGTGAACCGGGAAATAGATCTTCGTGTTGTGTGTGTTAGTGTGCGTGTAGTTTATTTGTGTTGGGTTTTGTCCGGGCGGGGGAGCGGGTGGGGGTATGTCCTGTCGGGTTGTCAGATTGTTTACTAGAAAACTGCAACGACAATAACACACCATAGAAGATGTAATTTTATCGCTACGGGATTTTGGTTTTTTAATGTTAGAACAGGCTGACTTTGTTTCAATTTCATAGCGTCACTCATATATCATATAAGGTTCGCTGTTTTATTCCCAAGTAGGAAGAACATTTTTATCAAATATCTTGGTCTTTCTACCGGGGTACTGTATCTTTCTCAAAAACAACTAAGGCCAACAAAAACATGAAAACCACACAATTTGGAAAGAAAAAAGGGGGGGGGGTGGCTGTTGCGGTTGTACTGGTCGCAAGGAAAGGGTTTTGTGCCTATATTTAGTCCAACAGTATCCTGTTCCGCTTTGCACGGGAGGACTGTTTATAAAAACAAACCCAAAACGAACAACAGAAAACGGCCAGCGGGAAATTTGGCTGATTCATTAAACAAAGTGTGTACAATGGTGATGACGTCACGATGACGTCTGTCCTGCTGATCCTGCCTCGTCATATTTTATCTGACATTCGCCTCCCGTGGGTGGGAGTGAGTGCGTGTGCGTGCGTGCACGTTTGACTGTTTGGTCTTTGGTCTCTCTCTCTCTCTCTCTCTCGCTCTCTCTCTCTCTCTCTCTCTCTCTCTCTCTCTCTCTCTCTCTTATTGTCACTTACGCTATGCCATTCACATGGGCTCCCGTTGACCCCAAGCGTAATTCTCTACATCAGCGACCACACACAATCCGCTGTACAGCAATGCACCAGAAACCGTCAAATGCGAACAATCTGTGTGTTGGCTTAAAAAAAATAATAATTAAGTTAAAAAACACCACACACACACACACACACACACACGCAATTACCAGATCCTGGTTGTACGTGCTTTGGCAAGCTGTTTCACGTGACAAATCCTGTCAAGTTTTAAAATGTGGTTCTCGGTTGTATTTTAAAAAATATTTCCCCCCTCTTCTCGTTCTATTATTTGGGGTACGGCATTCTCAATGGCTGTTAGTGTAACGACTGCTAGATCTATAATATCAACGACTGAATACAGAGACGACTCCAGTACTTTGACTTTTAGTAGTACAGGGTTTTACGGCGCTCGCAACTGCATAAGGTCATATGATTATGAACGCTTACTTTGACTTTGATGATAGCTTCGTCAGAAGCAGCAGCAACGACACTAGTTACAACTACAGTGGCAAACTTACAAATTGTGTCACACAAGCATCATCATCATCATCATCATCATCATCATCATCATCATCATCATCATCAGTGTTCATTAACTATCACTACCCCCCATCATTCCTCCATCGGCGGGCCAATAACAACACCTCGCCTCACATTCTACCACTATCAGAGGGCGGCGGGCCCCTAAGAATATATATCTATTCCTCTTTGTCTCCCAGTGTGGTGGCGCCTTTGTGTTGTCTCACGCACACGTGTACAACAACCCCTCCCAGAGCGAGAGTAGAAGGGACAGAGTGACTAATATTCCTGTTTTTATATATATTACAGACAGAGAGAGAACACCTGAGGTAGAGTAAGCTCAGAGAGAGAGAGAGAGAGAGAGAGAGAGAGAGAGAGAGAGAGAGAGAGAGAGAGAGAGAGAGAGAGAGAGAGAGAGAGAGAGAGAGGAGGGGGGGGGGAAAGAAAGGTTTCATGTGTATGGATGTTTGTGTGTATATATGAGTGTTTTTTT
>NW_004797895.1:263279-265930 GCF_000002075.1 Aplysia californica | reverse complement strand
ACTGGTTGTGTGTGTGTGTGTGTGTGTGTGTGTGTGTGTGTGTGTGTGTGTGTGTATGTGTGTACTGTTGCGTACTACTTATGCACGTGTGTGAACGTGATATGTGTTGCATAGCTGTATGTTAATGTTTGCCTTGTTCCGAGATAAATCTGGTGATTGTGCAAATGTTTTTGTGAACGGTGAGGATGTGGGGGAGGGGGTGAGGTTGTGTGTGTAGTATGCATATGTTGACAAGCTGTTCCGTACAGCAGCTGACCTGGCCTGATCATCAGCTTGCTCTCTGTTGTTTTTCCATTTGACTTAAGTTGGCCGTTATAATGTTAACTCTTTTAGGACGGAGCGGCCGCATCATCGTGTCCGACCACCAGCAGACTATGGTAAAAAAAAAAAGAGCACTACCTCAGAATTACAAAGTTTTAACTGCTCAGTACCCAATTTTGACCAATTTGACGTAAACAATTTTGAGTTTCACATCATTTTACGCTTTTTCGAATGCAGTTCTTTGAATTATATCAACGTCTCAGAATAATCTTACGATTTTGATAGAGCAGATAAAGAATTTTATTTCTGTCCCCAGACGGCCAAAGCTGTCAAATAGAACCTTTTAATTCTGAGGTAGCGAGTGTTGCGAGACATTTCGAACCATCGTACACAAATGAGAAACACAAAGTTATGCCTTTCATGTTATCATGAGTCATAGTATGCATGTTGCTGTTAAAAGTTTTGCCTGGTGGGTGGGAGAGACAAAGTCGGTAGGTAGAATGCGTGGCTCAATGGAAAGAGGGAACTACTTGGGAAGGGAAAAAGGGAGGGAACACCCCCCCCCCCCCGCAACCAGTGGTAGACAAATAAATGAAGGAAAGAAATACTGTAGAGCGTATTTAACCATGTGGAACGAGGTGAAAAATGAAGACCGACTTTAATAGGAAGGACGAAGAACAAGGAAGGAAAAGGGTTTTCCCGAACGACAGAAAAGAATAAATATTTGACCAGGTAGACTGCATAATGTGCGAAGAAGGAAGGAAAAGGTTCTGCTCCAACTAGGTTGATAGAAAAGAAGGAAGGACAAAAGAAAAGAATATTTTTGACTGGATGAAACGTGCGAAAGGGGAAGACTGAAAGAGAAAATAATGCTTTTCTCACTGGGATAGGCTACCGTAGAAGAATGGAAATGAAAGAAGAAAAGGAAGGAAATCTGTTTGGTTTTTTTTTTTTTTGGGGGGGGGGGGTATTCTTTGTGAACTCTGAACATCATTAATTTGTTAAGGAGACATGGAAACTAAAGATGCAGCACTTACCTTCTTGTGTTTGCTGTAGGATGCCACCGTGTGATCCTACTTCTTCTTTTCGTATCCACAATGTTTCTGTCTGTCTATTTGACTTTTGCAGTTTTCTCAGCACTGAATGACTGGCGCCACTTGGAGGGTGTTACTGGTTGGTCCTTTTTCTTTACTCTCCAATCCATCTGTCTGTCTGTCTTACCTTTTTCCAGCACTAAATTATGACCAGTAATGTGTCGATGTGTTACTCAGACTAAAACGGAATGGCCGTTATTGTGTCGTTGTGCTTCCTTTTACTCAGTCTAAAATCTTTCACCTCCAGTACGAGCGAAGTGATGCTAGTTGCGCGCGAGGGGGTTGAGTGAGACGGTGAGGGAGGGGGGGGGGGGTTATACGTAATAATATTCATATGCACTAACGAAGTTACACCCCTGTGAGGCATGAGTGTCCCCATCTGTCTGTTGGGGTTGTTTTTACATAATAATAATAATGATGATGATAATGGTAATGATGATGATGATAATAGTAATACAACTACTACTACTGCAGCTGCTGCTACCACTACCACTACAACTACCTCTACCACCACCACCACCACCACCGGGGGCTACATTCATTATTAATTAATGGGTCGACTCGCGGGGCGGATTAACATTGCTCGTGAGCCGTAGTTATCCCATGCCCCTGCGGCACGTCGCCCAGCACACAGAGACAAGACTAGCTGACACGCCATAAAACAACCTTCGGGCCCAGGAATCGACCTCACGCCTTTTGCTTTTCAACAGCGGAGAGTGTAGATCTGTTTCATCAAGTAGGTGGTTGGAGGGCGCCACTGATAGAGGCCTTACTTCAATACTTTCCCTCAGTTGTTTCTGTCCGTCTGTCTATCAACACCCCCCCCCAAAGCACACAATGGCTATTATTGTGTCGACGTGCTTCACTTGACACGACATGCGAACAACATGTTTCATCACAGCACTCTCGCCGACGAGCGCTCGTGGTACATATATCGCTAGGGTAATACTAATATGTATGGAAGAGACCGCCCTGTGAGTGGCGCCCCCCAATGTTTGTCGCCCACGTCTTGCAGAAATGGCAGCGGACAGTTTTTGTACGCATGCATGTAGAGTATTCATAGCCGCCATAATGGCGGAAAGTCGCCTTCGATTAGCCATTTTCAGTGAGTGGGTTTTTTAAAACAAATTGTTGCTTTTTATGCTGTAGTTCTCCCTCCCCCCCACTCCCTCCCCATCTCTGTCTCTGTCTGTCTGTCTGTCTGTCTGTGTGTCTGTCTGTCTGTCTGTCTGTCTGTCTGTCTGTCTGTCTCTCTCTCACACACACATACACACGCACACACACACACACGCACAC
>NW_004797895.1:258953-261430 GCF_000002075.1 Aplysia californica | reverse complement strand
GAGGTGAGCAGAGTGAGTCTGATTCCCTGTAAGGACTTCTCTGTTGACATCCACCCATTGGCGCTCATATGACCTTATGCCGTTGCGAGCACCATAACACCTCTACTTAAACAATAAAACAAGACTCCACACAACAACTTTAAGCATCCAGGTTTATTTTATTTAAAAAAAAAAGAATATTTCATTATTTGTTCCCTTAATTAATAATGTCACGTTAAAAAAGACGTGTGATTCAATAATTCCAACAACTTCAAATGGACTTTAAAAAACCCCCACAAACTTGTATCACCAGCTTATGACTGGTTTTTCTTTTTGATTTCAGCACTTTGAACCAATTTGTTCTTTGTGATTTTCCAAATCTCAAGTAACTGTATCTTTGAATACCGATAGACTGACGTTAAGAAATACAGTGTACATATTATGTAGTTCAGCAAGCTTTCTCTGTCTGTCCGAGAGCATACTTGGGTGGCTGGCGGCTTCTCTAGTGTGGTTTGCTCATTCTTTCCTATCAAACATCTGTAGCCTCTAATCTTCTGCATGGCCTAATTTTGTGTTGCAAGTGCCGTAAAATACTTACTTAAACCAAAAAAACAACAAAAAAACGAAAAAACAATTAAACGAAATAACCCCCCCCCCACACCCAAACAAACAAACAAACCAAGAGCATACTGGTGTGAGAACTCTACACTGATAGGGTTGTTGACGGGTGCTCTGGTGTGGTTTACTCCTTTTCTGACAAACATCTATCGTCCTGACCATTTATCTTCTTTTCTTGTGTATGTTACTTTCTTGTAACACTTTTAATCTTCGGCACTGATGTGACCTAATCATTGTGATGCAGGTTCCGTAAAACTTACTAATATAGAACAAAACTGTATACTGAACAAAGTTATTCTGGCTCTTTGCTATGTCAGGTGGTGGGTATTAGTTATAGTTCCAGTTTCTTTACTTCACCTCTTGTTTGTCTTTCTGGTATGTCTCCCTTTTTTCACGCAGCACGAAATACATGTACATTTATCTGGTTTGTTGTTTGTTTGTTTGTTTGTTCGGGTTGCGTTCTCTTCACTCAAACTTTATGTATGGTACATGTACGTATGAGGATAGGTACCCAACTAGTACAAACAATTTGGGGGTTAAAGGGTTTTGGTGGTCACTTCGCTCCTCTCTCTCTCTCTCTCTCTCTCTCTCTCTCTCTCTCTCTCTCTCTCTCTCTCTCTCTCTCTCTCTCTCTGTAATGTAATGGTAAGGCTCACGATCTGCTGTTGCGCGTGGAAGACATGGGTTCCATTCCGATTTCCGCACGTGGAAGTCTCTTTATTTTACCTTGTATGTCGGTCTCTGTGTTGGGATGCTATCCCTTTTCACCCTGTTCATCACTTGCCCTGGAAAGGTCGATGAAGCCTGCCTCTCAGATTAGATGACCTTGATTTTATTGTGTGTGTGTTTGGGGAAGGGGGGGTGTTACAGTCCGTCGATCTATATCTATGAATATGTTATCAGTTCTACGTGCTTCATTTTGTTTTAAAATCATTGTCACCTTATGTTGTACCCAAGGAGTTTAGAACTGTATACTCCTTGGGTGTACCAGATACGTGCTGTATTCTCTTCTCTCAAGCTTGAGGCTATGTTCAGCAAGTAGTGTCGGTAGGGCCAGGGGTCATGTATTTTATAACGAATGGTGGGTAGAAGATTATGTACAAGTGGTATCAAGAGGCTACGTGTGTAACGAATTGTCTCAGGAGGTTATGTACAACTGGTGGTGTCAGTAGGAAGATATGTACAACAGGTGAGTGGTGTCAGTTGGAAGATATGTACAACTGGTGGTGTCAGTTGGAAGATATGTACAACTGGTGGTGTCAGTGTACAGCTGGTGGTGTCCGTGTACGACTGGTGGTGTCAGCGTACGACTGGTGGTGTCCGTAGGTTTTATACTATGTACAACTGGTGATGTCAGGTTATGTACTATGTACAACTGGTGATGCCAGTAGGAAAATATGTACAACTGATGGTGCCAGTAGGAAGATATGTACAACTGGTGGTGTCAGGAACTTATGTACTATGTGCAACTGGTGGTGTGAGGAGGTTAAGTACTATGTGCAACTGCTGGTGTGAGGAGGTTAAGTACTATGTGCAACTGCTGGTGTGAGGAGGTTAAGTACTTTGGAACGTGTAGTCGTGTAGTTCAAACGCGTACTATTATACATGTACTAATCACATGGTTGACCCATTAAAGTTCCTTTTCCTCGTGCCTGTTCTCTCTGTTTCTCTTCCCCGTTTCGTCTTTCAATCTCTCTCTCCTTGCCCCCCTCCCCCCTCTGTGTCTTTTGGTCTGTCTGTACTCCCCTCTGTGTCACTCTCTGTCTCATGTCTATTTTCCACCCGTCCCTCCCTCCTTCCCTGAATATCTGTTTACCTGACTACTTGTCTGTCTGTCTGTCTGTCTGTCTGTCTGTCTGTCTGTCTGTCTGTCTGTCTGT
>NW_004797895.1:254166-255730 GCF_000002075.1 Aplysia californica | reverse complement strand
GAATAACTCCACCATTTTTCATCCAATCTTCTTGAAATTTCCATAGAATGAAGAGAAGAGGTAATACAAAAAAAATTCTGTTGAATTTTTGATATATGAAATAGATTTTTGTTGGTGGTGTCTGGAGTGTGGATTTTTGCGGATTTTTTGCAAACTTGAATGCTATCTCAGGAAAAAAATTAATTGAAAATGTTCTAATTTGTTTAGGAAAAAAACAACAGACAAATTTTTAGATCTAATGTTTGTTAACACGCATGCAAAAAAACCCCAACCAATTTCCATCCGCGGTAAGTGCGGTATTCATTACGTAAGACATGTCAACAAAATCCAACATGGCCGCCGTATTCATGGAAACGAAACTTTTTCTCAAATTTTATTGCGGATTTTAAGACTCCTTACTATGCTTGTTGTATGTGTGAAATGTGGTAAAATTCAGTCCAGTAATAAGCGAGATAGCCTTCAGGTGTAGCCCCCCCCCCCTTTCATTGTGTCGTAGATGCCGTAAACCTGTTATTGGCGGTGGTTGGTAGGTGCTGTGGTGTGGTTTGCTCCTTCTTTCTTACTATTACAAACTTCTGTCGTCCTGATCTCTCCTCCGCTTTTGTGTTTGTAACAACTCTCTTGTAACACCTGGTCTTCTAATCTTCGGCCCTTGTATTAATGTTATTGTGACCTTATTGTGTTGGAAATGTCGTAAAACTCCTACTAAGATTAAAACTAAAAATCTGTTACCAAAATTTAAAGTTATACCTCATGGTGTTTGAAGGTGGCGCAGGCTGTGGGGACTTTAGTGAATCTCTGGTCAGTTGGTGGTTGGCAGGTGGGAGGGTGCTACTGGTAGGTACCCCTTCTTCTTTTGTACCTTTTTTTGTAGGTGTTTTTTTCGGGGGGTGGGGGTGGGTTGTCTGTTCGTTCTGCTCTTTCCCTGCACGTTTTTTAAAGTCAAGCACCGCTCATTTTTGTGTGTGGATGCTCTGTCCTCCATCTGTTTAACTAACTGAAATGAGGTAAGTTTTTCTTGGTCCACCTTTGCTTGAAGAGATGATAAATGGATTAACGTGGGTGGTTGGCGGGTGCTCTGCTGTAGTTTGCTTCTTCTTTCCTTTCAAACATCTTTCGTGTTTATCTCCCCTCCTTCTTTTTCGTGTTTGTTACTCTCTTGTAACACATCTAATCTTCGGCACTTTTATGATCTTATTGTGTTGCAAGTGCCGTAAAACACTTACTAAAACAAGGTGAATCAACGAGTAACCGAAAAAGGAAATGATAATATAAGTAATAGATTGTTGAATGCATAAATGAATGAATGTTTGAGTGAATTTGATGGATAACTATGAGTTTTTGAGTAGGCTTCATAGATAAATAGATTAATAAAAATGAGCAAATAAGACGGGAAAGGTAAATAGTTATAAAAGTATGCTTATCAGTAGTAAGTTGATGAAGAGGGGGCAATATGTGAGTACATTGCATGTCGGTAGTAAATGGGGAAAGTACATGTGCACTGTGTGTATGTGTGTTTGTTTGTGTGCGTGTGTGTGTGTGTGTGTGTGTGTGTGTGTGTGTG
>NW_004797895.1:246868-249556 GCF_000002075.1 Aplysia californica | reverse complement strand
AATAGCTTTATCATGATGAGGAAGGTAAACTATTGTGCTAGAAGTCCAGATAATAGCTTTATCATGATGAGGAAGGTAAACTATTGTGCTAGAAGTCCAGATAATAGCTTTATCATGATGAGGAAGGTAAACTATTGTGCTAGAAGTCCGCTCCCCCGTGGCGAGAACAAAAACGCACAGCGACAGAAATGGGGCAGAAGTGCGTGGGGAAAAGAAAATAGTTTGATCAAGATGAAAGAACCCTCCCCGTATGCGTTGCGTAATCGAAGGCGATTTGTTATTTCCACATGGGCTCCGTGAGCCGCTTTTTTATGCTGCACACTTCCGACACTCAGCGCTACCTGATCGCAGAGTAATCACATGCAGACCACTAGTCCTTATTGGCTTTGAGGAAGAGAAAGAGAGTGAGAGAGAGAGAGAGAGACGATTTTCTTTTTTTTGGGTGTTTTTTTGGGTTTTTTTTTTGGGGGGTGGTATTAAAAAAACCCCGCTGTGCTGTATGGTCCAGGGGAAATTGTGTACATGTACTCAGTTGCTATCGTGCTGGGCCTGGACTAAGATGTGGTCGACCATTGTTCGAATCCCTTACGAGGAGAAGGTGGCGGTGGGTGTTCTTCAAATTATATTATTGTTTGAGGAGTTGTCATACGGCCAGATCAATCGCTTTTCTCAATTCTGTCGGAGATGGAGTTATACAGGAGAATTCACGTCGTATGTGCAGCCTCAGACACACGTTTACACACCCGCATTCGTGCACCCACAGACACTACGCCCGTCAGCACATATATTATTACTAGCTGGACCCCTTTTCGATGAAAGGAACGATCGGTGCATTAACATCAACTGAAAGTCATTGGCCTACTATATAAATTACACTCTACTGGAATGGAGCAATAAATCTTGAGAGAAAAATGGCACACGTGTTTCTAAGTCACCAAATATAAATAACATATGAGTCCAGAAAAAGCGATGATGGGCATCAAACGAAAGGATCACAGTCGAATTTGGCACCAAGTAGAAAAAGAAAACATGACGCTAGATCTATACGGGTCGCACATTTAAAATAGCGCTAAGTATTTCCCAGGGATATTGCGCGACAATGCGCGATAGTATCGAACGGAAGTACGACTTGAAATAAACAAACCTGGCGGATTTTCTAAAATTACAGAGACAGAAGCGTCGGCTTACAAAAGCGATCGGCGAAACAGAGAAATTTAGCTTTTTGCAGCAAAACTTTCTCAAAACTGAAAAAACGAAGGGCGTCATGATCTGGATAATATTTTAAGAATCTTTTGGCGAAAACCGCATGTCGATCGATGAAGCCATTAAAAGGCCTTTTGAACAGCAAAATTTGGCCACCACAAATAGATCATCTAAGATGTGTGGGTGGTTGGCGGGTGCTCTGTTGTGGTTTAATTCTTCTTTCCTATCAAACATCTATTGTCCTTTTCTGCCCTCCCTTTTTGTGTTTGTTACTCTCCTGTAACTCCAAGTCTTCGGCACTTATATGATAACCTTACTATTACTGTGTTTCTAGTGCCGTAAAACACTTACTAAAACTAAAATACGTGAATGTACACTCTTATTCTTACATGGTGTACTTACACTATGATACACACTCACACGCATGCACGTACATAGGGGATGCACGTACATAGAGGCATACGTACACACATACACACGCACACCCTCACACTCATAGAAAGACACGCACAAACACGCAAGCAGGCACACGCACACACAAACAAAAACACACACACAAACACACACACAAACACACGCACGCACGCACACACACACACACACACACACACACACACACACACACACACACACTTGCACCCTACACCTGCGATCTCACATACATGTACAAGCTGAATCATAGCGACTGAAAATTGATTTTAAAAGAGGGGAAAGGGCCAAAAAAATAGAAAACAGAAAAAAGACGAAGTAAAGGAAAGAAGAGCCAAGAACGTCCGTAGGATAACGATCGATTGTCTGTATCGGTGCATCCGGCCCTCTGACGTCATCGCCTGCTCATCCAGGTAAATAGAGGGAATGACGTCATCCAATCCTGCCCACCTTGTGTGTGTGTGTGTGTATGTGTGTGTGTGTGTGTGTGCGCGCGCGCGCGTGCATGTGTGTTTGAGTGTATGTGTTTAGGGGTATGTGTGTCTGTTTGAGTGTGGGCGCGTGTGTATGTATGTGTGTGAGTGTGTGTATATGTGTGGGTGTGTGTATGTGTGTGCTTGTGCGTGTGTGTGTGTGTATTTGTGGATTTGAGTGTGTGTGTGTGTGTGTGCGTATGTTATATATATGTGTGTGTGTGTGTGTGTGTGTGTGTGTGTGTGCGCGCGCGCGCGCGTGTGTGTGTGTGTGTGTGTAAGTTAGTGTCCTGTTGGACATCTGGAAGGGACAATGATGGCCTTTTTTTTCTCTTTTTTTCCCTTTTCCTCTCTCATTCTCCCTCTCTCTATCCCCCATTTCTCTTACTCTATCATTGTTCCTCTCTATCTATTTATCCTTACAATGTATCTAAATATTTATCTATCAATAACCCTTTATCTGTCTCTCTTAACCCGCTCTCCCCCCTCCCTCTCTCTCCACTCTCTCTTTCTCTCTCTCTCTCTCTCTCTCTCTCTCTCTCTCTCTCTCTCCTCACTCTCTATCGTCACACTGTCTCTCTCC
>NW_004797895.1:241538-242591 GCF_000002075.1 Aplysia californica | reverse complement strand
CTTCCATTCGTCCCACCCTCTCCCCCCTTGCACTACATTCTTTAGTCTTAGTAAGAGTTTTACGGCGCTTTCAACACAATAAGGTCATATAAGTGCCAAAATGGATGTGTTACAAGAGAGTAACAAACACAAAAAAGGAGGAGGAGGGGTAGGGACAGTAGATGTTTGATACATGATTGTGGGGGTGGCTGGATAGTGCCATTGGCTACTGATAGGTTCTACTTAATCGTACAGACTTCAACATTAAGTTAAGGACCCCTTGCAAACACTGAGTGGTCTTCTTGGGTCGACCTGCGCGTAGGCGTTCTTGGACTGATCCAGTGGCTTGATGGCACTGCCTCAGGCGGACAGTGACAGAGTGTGACATTGCTAGCCTTCTGACAACTTCTCGGACTCTAACTCCATCCTACAGCCATGCCATAGCTCTGGCACGATCAAAGTCTCGGCTTTGGTCTTGGTGGCATGTTGATGCAATACTGGATTTTGTACATACAGCGGCTTATATTGCCACCAAAGTGAGCTCAGTTCGAGACAGTACGTCCGTTTATAACGTGGACCTGAAATTTTAACTGAGGAATGTCCGTGGTGTCGCACACAAGACGATAAAAGAGCAGCAAATTTGGCTAAAATTCCCCAAGGATTTCCGAGCTATACATGGTGGTTTTGCCCCTTTAGGAAGCTTTGCAGTACGCCTTGGTAACCCATTAACACTTTCAGAGCAAACAATTTTGAAGCATTCCTTGAAGTCTTTTTTTTGGATTAAAAAAAATCAGGGCTGCCTGTCAAAGTGGTCCTTAACTTAATATGTTGAAGTCTGTATTTTCTGTCACCCTGTTTATTTGTGTCTTTATGCTTGTCTTGTTTTTCCCCTGCTTTGGCTTTTGATGATGGTTATTGTATGGGTGTGCTTGTCTCTGCTCAGACAAAACAAAGCCAACCTCAGACGGATGTTACACATAAAATGTTGTCAGGCATCTGCTTGTATGTATGCCACAGACACTCCCTGGGTGTGATACAGGTGTAGGGAAGGGCGTAAAGGTTGGGATGGGGGGG
>NW_004797895.1:237588-239543 GCF_000002075.1 Aplysia californica | reverse complement strand
CACACACACACACACACACACACACACACACACACACTTTGATTCTCCAGATGGGAGGCTAAAAAAAAACAAAAACTTTTTATCTCTTGTCTGGTAAGTTGCCTCCCTTTCAGCACAGCTTCACCCTGACGAGTAGTGTCGAAGCAGCCTGCCTCCTAAATGATTTTTAGATTTTGTGTTGGTACACTTGACAGTCTACCATGATGTTTCTGTTCTACTTAATACTGTAACACCGGACCATTCTAACAATTATTCTACTCGATGGGTGCCACTTTTAATTTTTACAACCAATAACAACGTGACCCTAACCTAAACCGTAACCCTATTGCTGACCAGAATCCAAACCCAAACCTTAACTATAACTGTAACCCTTACCAATGGATGTCATACTGTCCAGATGGTCAGTCAGGTAGATGGTTTAGTGGACTGGTGCTTTAGATTGCGTTGTTTGGAGCAGAAAACATTAACAGCCACAACAGCAAAAACATGACTGTCTCTCATTTCTGTGTACTTACAGACTGACCACTGGTGTTGGATGGGATGCCATATGGAGGGGGTCTCTGGCGACCTCTATGACCTCTGTGACCTTTGAACCCTGCCACGCCAACTGATGCACTGGGAGAGTTTGTGCCATCTCAGACTGACCACACCCGACGCGTGCCGTCATCCTTGATGACAGTGTTGTCCTGTCCCCTGTGCTCGCTGCTGAGGTCGTTGTTGCCAGGCCACATTCTACTGGCCACCGTGACGTGACAGCTGACCTGGATGGGAGATACGAAGACTGAGAAGAGAGACGTAGGACTGTGGCGCAGATCAGCCAGATACAGGATAAGTCTGCCGAGCTTGGTGCTTTTAAAAATATAGAGTTACTCAAAATTCGTCTGAATAACCTTTGTGTGAGTCTACACCAGCTTTGTTGGAATAAAAGCAGAGTTGTGTGTTGGGCAGTCTTGGTACTCACCTGTATGAATCTCAACTATTCCAAGATGATCTCAGTTGTTCTAAAGGATCTGAAGTGTTGACAAGGACTGAGATGTTGAATTGTTCTCTCACAGAAAAGTCTACACATAACAAGGGTCTGTTCCATTTCATCTCAGTTATCATAAATTATTATCCTCAAGAATCTCAGGCTCTCACTTCTGAAAATCCTGAATTGTGTTGGAAAGGGAAGTCGTAAAACAGGGAGCTTATTTGAATCTAAAATTGGATCTATGAGTAGGTTGTGTCGTCGATACAGTGCAACCAGCAGTCGTGAGTGGTGTGGGAGAGGGAACGATTCTGAGAGAAATCTCTGCACCTGAAGGGAAGAAAAAATATATACGAATTGTACGTGCGTTAGTGTGAAAGTGTAAGTGTGTACAAGCGGACAGTTCTTTGAGAGTATGGCATCTTGGGCGACGTGGGCCTGGTCGTCTGGTGGCTGGTGTAGGTGAGGAGGAGGAGGAGGAGGAGGAGGAAGCAGGATCTCGGAGGAGGGTGTTGGCGAGGCCTCTACCTGCCAGGGTAGCGAGCCAACATGTCGCTGTTACAGTGGCAGAAACTCAGCCCCTCTGAGTTCCAGCAGTTACAAGAGTACACATCATGTGAGTGGCCCTCTTTTCTTGATGTTGTTGTTGCTGTTGACCTATGAGACCTGTGGGTGGTTGGCGGGTGCTCTGGTGTGGTTTGCTCCTGCATTCCTATAAAAAAAACTGTCATCCTTACTTCTCCTTCTTTTTTATGTTTGTTACTCTCTTGTAACACTTCTATTCTTCGGCATTTATATGACCTAATTTTGATGCAAGTCCCGTAAAACGCTTACTAAAACTGAGACATTTTGTTGTTGTTGTTGTTGTTGTTGTTGTTGTTGTTGTTGTTGTTGTTGTTGTTGTTGTTGTTCTTCTTCTTCTTCTTCTTCTTCTTCTTCTTCTTCTTCTTCTTCTTCTCCTTCTCCTTCTCCTTCTCCTTCTCCTTCT
>NW_004797895.1:235108-237273 GCF_000002075.1 Aplysia californica | reverse complement strand
TTGATGATCATAATAATAATAATAATAATAGTAATAATAATAATAATTATTATTATTGTTATTATTATTATTATTTTTATTATTATTATTATTTTGTTGTAAGTGGGTTTTCACAGGGCGCCATTTGTAGGTCGTACTCTTTTTTCCTTTCCTGCTACTGTTTCTGTCTGTTTTGTCTTTTTCTTTTCCTCACTTCACGGTCGGTATTGTGTTGATATGCTTCTCTGTATTGAAACATTGTTGGAAAAGTTGGAAATTTTTTTGGGAAGTATCGTTGTTTCAAATGTAGGTCAGTCTTTTTTCTCTTTTGTTTTTTGCTGTTAGAGTTAGTTTGGATCAGGTCATTTAGGAGGTGGACTACTTCGACCCTGCCTGTCAGGGCCAATATCACCTGAGAGGGATACAGTATCCCAGCAGACAGACGGAGATACTCAATAAAAGTTCTCCCTACTCGCGAATGGAACTAATGAAGCCTTCTGCGTGCTACAGCAAAGTGGTTGGTTGTCTCGCCCCCTTCTGACCATGACTATATCTCATCAGTGACTTTGAGTGGGTGGTTGGCGGGTGCTCTGGTGTGGGTTGCTTCTTCTTTCCTATCAAACATCTATCGTATTTATCTCCCCTCCCTTTTTTTTGGTGTTTGTTACTCCCTTATAATACCTCTAATCTTCGGCGCTTATATGACCTTATTGTGTTTCTAGTACCGTAAAACACTTTTTTTAAAAAGAAGTGACTTTGACCCTTTTTCTCAGCAGTGCGACCATGACCCTATGTCTCATTTTTATGACCTTGCTCTATATCAGTTATCACTGTTCTAACCTTGTTCCTATGTCTCATTGATCATTGTTAGGATTTTTTTTGGACCCTATTTCATTTCTGCCCATGTCTCATTGTTATGACCTTGGCCCTATATCTAATATTCGTTTTGATCTTGACCCCATGTCTCATTGTCATGACATTTATTATCTCTTCATTCTGACGTTGACTTTGACCTTGTGTCTCATTGTTTTGACCTTGACGCTATCTCTTCATTCTAACCGTGACCTTTTCCCTCGTTGGTCTGACCTTGACTTTTTGTCTCTCGTCCTCAGACTCGTCCAAGAAGTTGAAGGATGTGCTCAAAGAGTTTCAAGGAGATGGGCTGCTCAGCAAGTACAATCCGGAGGAGGTAGGGAGGGGCCTTGACCATCCACTGACCGCTTGTGATACCCTGGTTGTGGTGGATGAGGGACTTGTGTTGTAAACTGAGAAAAAAATGTTATGTTAGGATTTCACTTGAGATGTGATTGCTTGTGTGTCAAAGAAATCTCGTGAACAACAAAAATTATTTATAATTATAAATATCCTTGCATACGCTCGTTTCTAATAAATTTTTTTTCTTTCTATGCTTATTTTGTTATTGTTTATTTAATGTCACTAACCTTGGTTTTTATATTTTTATAAGCAGAAATTCCTTGTGGAAAGTATAAAAAAATATTTGTACGAAAATTTGAGAGGAGCTTTTTGAGTACAAGATTTAAGACATTGCCAAGGCTAAACACCTAAAGTTGTTGAGTGTCAGTAACAGGGCCGGATGCTTTCATGACTATTACAGTGTCTATTGTTCCATAAAATACGTACCATAATTGGTCGCTTTTATGAACAAGGAGGCTATCCCGAAAAATGCTGTTTTGAGAAAATCAAAGGTAAAGTTTTTGCCCCGTGTTCATTTTCTTTACAAGGCAAGGAGAGTTTTCTCAGTAATCAAACAAATATACACTCTAATGAAACCAAATTGATAGGGCTATATCCACTTTTGATGTTGGTCGAGATTTCTGAAAACCCCCCAAAATCTGGGTTAGCCCACTTGTCCTTAAAAGCGACCAATTACACCACAGGCTGATGAGAGCAGCCCTGGTTCCAGTCTACAACAAGACATATGTAAACAAGGGCTGTATGTACGATTTACTAATGATACTCTGCCCACTTCGTTCATTCCATTTCAAAATGAACATAATATGTGAGCTGGTGGTTGGAGGGTGCCACTGGTAGACCTTGCTTCTTTTCTGTCTATCTGTCTGTGTGTGTGTCTGTGTGTGTGTGTCTGTCTGTCTGTCTGTCTGTCTGTCTCTTTCTCTGTCCCTGTCTCTGTCTCTGTCTCTCTCTCTCTCTCTCTCTCTCTCTCT
>NW_004797895.1:231751-234474 GCF_000002075.1 Aplysia californica | reverse complement strand
ATTCTCCTTCCCCAAACAACTCCCCCCCAAACAGCCCATCGACTACGCAGGCTTCCAGCTGTTCATGGAGACGTACCTGGAGGCGGAGATCCCGGAGGACCTGTGCAAGCACCTGTTCCTCTCCTTCATGAAGAAGGCGGCCATGTCCAGCGCTGCGGCGGCGCTGGCCGCGTCCTCGGGTAAGGATTTCCACGTCAAAGACATGGCGGTGGTGGCCTCCCAGACCGTCTGTGCCCCCCTGTCCACAGAGCTGCACTACTTTGCCGAGGCCAAGCCCGTGGGGCTCACCGGGCCGGGGGGAGGTTCGAACTCCTCGGCTTCAGCGGACGGCGGTGGAGGGAGCAGGAGTATCGGCGGCGGGCTGGCGGAGAAGCTCCACGGCTTGACGGAGAAGCTGCACGGGCTGGGACACTCGCGGTCGGACAGCGGCGCTGGGGATGCTGGGAAGAGGAGTCGGGCAGGTAGAGGAAACGACACATTCAACATACCTCACACCCACCAACCTACCACCATCCTCTCCTCTTCCCCACCTTGGAGTGACATGTGACCTCTTCTTCGTCCTCCCCCTCCTCTTTGTTTCGTCTCCTCTTTTGTCTTCCTGCCCTCCCCCCCCCTCCCCAAACCTGTCCACTACCTTTGTACCCCTGCTCACCATCCCATACCCCTGTCCACTACCCACTACCCCTGTCCACCATCCCCTACCCCTGTCCACTACCCTCACGTCCACTGCCCTTTACCCCCTGCTCTTGTCCACTACCCATACCCCTACTCCTGTTCACTGCCCCTACTCCCCACCCCTGTTCTACACCTCAACCCCCTACCCCTGTCCACCACCCCTACCCTTGTACACTACCCCTACTCCCTACTCATCCAGTACCTCAACCCCCTACCCCTGTCCCCTACCCCCTACCCTTCCACTACCCCCTACCCCTGTCCACTTCCCCCTATTAGTGCTGTGCGATTTTGAGAAAAAAAATCTTCATCAAAGCTTGGAAGTGTGCGCTCACTATTCATGCCATTCAAATACCGCTGCCAAATATTTTTTTCTTGTGTATGGTAAGCCCAACCCTAACTTCCACTATTCAACTTTCACTAACTATTCACAGCGCCGTCGAATAGTTTTTTCTTATATATCATAAGTTCAGCCCTAACTTTGGCTCTCCGCAGCACTGACGAATGTTCTTTTTCTTCTTTTAGATAAGTCAAGCCGCACATTCGGCTATTCGCAGCGCCGTCGAATGTTTAAAAAAAATTATATACGATCAGTCTAGCCCTAACTTCTGTTATGCACAGCGCGTTGAATGTTTTTTTTCTATATGTATGATCAGATAAGCCCAATCCCAACTTCCACTATTCGAAGTGCTGTTGTATCGTTTTTTCTTCTATATGATTAGTTAGTCCTTCTCTAACTACGACTTTTCAACATTCGTTAACTATTCAAAGCGTCAGTCACTGAGCGTGCATGTGTTTTTGTCACAGACAGTGCAATGCGATAACATCACGTCACTATTCATAGTGCTCTCAATTTCGAATAGGGGAAGGCGAAGGCGAGCTCATAGTGACAGCAAATTTCATGGAAAAAGATAACTTTTGCTGCGCTTCAAGAGTCAAGTGCTCTTGCTTGAGCTATCTATGGTGTGACCAGTGAATATTGAATAGTAATGGATATTGTTTAGAGGAATGCCGAATGTTTTTATGACTCTTGTTGCTTCTTCTTATCACTCCGTCTCGTACCCATCAAGTAAAGAACATTTCTGTATTTATCTCTTTGATTTTAGATATAATGTGCTCCAATTTCACTATGTTTGAGAAAAATGAGACGAAAATCCATTTTCTGTTTATTTATTTTTTAAAAATCACACGGCATTCAAATGGCTCTGCCACACTTCGAATAGCTGTGAATAGTGCAAAAATCATGAACGTTGAATAGTAAAGTCGAATAGGCGCAGCTCTACCCCCTACCCCCTTCCTCTCCACTACCCTGGTCCACTACTCCCAAACCCTAACCCTGTCCCTTACCCCCTACCCCTGTCCACTACCAGACCACTACCAGACCACTAGTCTCTCTCCCCCTCCACGACACTTTGTTCTCCTCGTGTTTTGCTACTACTGAGCCTGCTGTGTACACCTGCAAGTCTACCAGTTTATCTTGGAAAAGTCAATCAGGATTTTTATTTCAAAAAGAAAAAAGTCCCTGACAAAAGTTGTTTTTCTGTTTCTTCATGACTATGAATTGATCAGGGTGCGGTTCTACTGTTCATATATTTATTTGTTTATGAATTTTTTAAAAATTGTCCAAATTTTAAACAGCTGAGCACCGTAGAAAGACTAGTTACCCTTCTGAACAATATAAGCAAGCATGCTATTCTGTATTTAGATGTAGGCGATTAAATATTTTAGGTGAGACTAGTGAGGACAAATTATGGGAATGCAGTTGGTCATTTTGAATACTCCTGTCCTAGCAGTTGTTAGTGCGATTCACAGAATGGCATAGTGGTTTACATTACATGACTCTGATACTGTCAAATTTTTTAATGTAAAAGAAAAAGGTTGTTTTTGATGTGTTTGTGGTCTTTTACGAGGAACTGGTGACTTGCAGGTTAGGCTAAGACTTGATGAGCCTGTAATGATGTCATGTGTTGAGTGTGGCATGCCTCCCTTGCTTCCCTCCTTCCTTCCTTCCTTCCTTCCTTCCTTCCTTCCTTCCTTCCTTCCTTCCTTCC
>NW_004797895.1:221941-231185 GCF_000002075.1 Aplysia californica | reverse complement strand
ACACACACAGACACACACACACACACATGCACACACACAACACACACACACATGCACACACACACACGCACACACATGCACACACATGCACACACACACACAACATACACTCACACACATGAACACACACCCACACATGAACACACTAACACATACATAAACATACTTATACAAGCACATACAGATACACAAAGACAAGCAGACACTACTGCTTATAGTGACCTTTGGTTAGTTCAGTGTCCTCTGTTTCGATTGGTCAATTTCCCTTGTTTTGTTTTTTTCAAAGCAGCAGACTCATGACAGTATAATGGTTAGAATATTTGCCGTTGCATAAAGAATTTTTGAAGTTAATGCCCACTTTGGGAAGTTAACTTTATGGAATATAATGTCCGTCTGTTTTCTGGGATGCTCTATCCTGGTCAGCTTGGGTTGGCCCTGACAGACAGGGTAAGAGAAATGTCAGCTAACCCTATCCGTACGCCTGGAGTCATTTTGTACCCCCAGGGGTTGTATTGTTCACATTTTAGAATACTTCTAGTGCAAAGATCTCTTTGAAACTTTCAGTATTTCTCGAAAGATCGTTTTGACTGACTGCTATGCAAAGCGTGCGGATCGGATTAACGAGTAAATTTCCTCTTTGGGAAGTGGGGCTCAGAGTTCCTCACGTCGTATGGATACTATAGTAAAACACGACGTACGGATAGGGGTAAACGATTCATTTGAGGCTGGTGCTTTTTTTTATTGACTTGTATTAATTCCTTTTAAAAAAAATAAATTTTTTTAATATTATAAATTCAGTCTTTCAGAGTTATTTTTTGTTTTTCGTTTTTTTCCCCTTCTAAATAGTAGTTGAGAAATGACTATACAGAGGCGACTTCACATGAAACAAAATGAATCTACAGTGTAAGAGTGACTCAAACAAAAAACAAAAAAAAAAAGCAAAGAAAGCTGTGTACAGTAATAGTTGTATTCTGGTTTATGTTCCATCAGTCTTGATATAACGACCGTTTACATTGGAACAGTTTCTGGTTCTAGTCCTGCTTTGCCTCCAATTTGAACCCTCCACCCAAGCTTAAATGCCCTTTGTTCCTTTGTTCCTTCTGTGCTGTGAACTGTTCTTTTGAATGCTTATGTTTGCCCCACCTGTGTTTTTTAAATATAATTACCAGACTTTTGTCGTTTTTTTGTGATTTGGTCTTTTTCTTTTAATTACAAATTTTTTTTTCTTAATGAATTTGAATGTTGAAATTTTGACTTTGATTTGTAACTGTGTACTTACTTTGCATGCTGCATGATTTTTTTTTTAGTGTCCTCCCTTTGGCTGTGCGTTCGTTTCTGGTTTCGTTATTTTGTTTTGGACACCTTGACCTTGAAAAAATAGATGATGACAGGTGAGTGTTCTGGCTCTGTAAGTTGTTTTTCCAAAGTGGTTTCAGTAAGTCCGTTTAAATTACTTTTTAATCGTAATTATTATTATCAAGATTGTTATTATTATTATCATTGTTGTTGTTGTTTGTATTTTTACTTTTTCTTTTTTTCTTGTCTTTCTTCTTAAAACTTTTTTTACTTGTTTATCTGAAGTTAATACAATCAAGAGTCAAATTGTGTCATCATTTCCGTTCTTCACCTATAGTAATACACAGCATTACCATTTGTCTTGCAGCTAGCCAAAATATGTTTCTGACTTTTTCTTCTGTTGATGGATGATTAGAGGGTTCCACGGTTAGGAAAAAGTTTCTTCTTTTAAGTGGGTTTTTTAAAAAATATTCTGCATTCTCATTTAATGAGTCCCTGGTCATCTTTAATGAAGGTGTTTTTAAATTGTAGGTGTCAGGGGAAATGTTTGTCAAAAAGTTGTAAACTTCTCTTTTGGGAAGGAAAAGTTCCTTCCAACATCATAGTATAAATTAATTCTTACAATGTACTTGTGCCTGGAATCGCGGTTGAGTGGAGGACGCCATGAGTAGGTCCTACTTCTTTTCTTTTCCACACTGGTGTTTTTGTCTTTTTTTCTGGCTCTGTCCCAGCACGAAATGACTGCTCTGGAACCGATGTGCTTCTTTTTACTCAAACTGAATATCCGGAGCGAGCTTATGAGAAGTATTGATTTACTCTTGGAAAACCGAAATAACTACATGATTAGAAAATGTTATTTTGAACTGAAAATTCCTAGCGAAAATCAATATTGGCAAGCTGCTGACAATTGTCCCAAATGTCAAGTGGATGTGTAGAGATTATGGTGATGGAATGTTATGTAAATGCTCTGTTTCAAAACATTGCTTCCTGGCAATTGTATCTATTGTAAATAACGTCATATGCATTTACTTATATTTCTATGTACATATGTTTCCATAAAGTCTTGTTTGTATAACATGTCTCGTTTGATGTACTTTGGAACATGAGTGGCATTGCATTTGTTAAGGAATGAATGAATGTTGGGTGGATTTGGTGTTGTTTTCACTATTGACCAGTGTCCACTCGTACACCAGCCTGGGAGAGGGGGTTGGGGGGTGGGGGTGGAAGAGTTATTGTGGAGTCTGAGAAGGAGGGGGGGGGGGGGAGAGAAGTAATTTTTTTTTAAAAGCAGACCAAAGTAAAACAAAAATGTAATAACATTTTAAAACTTTGTAAATTGTGAGACCTGAACAGATGTAGGTTGTGAGGGTTAGAGAGGGAGGTAAAGGAAGAGAGAGTGAAGGAAATAGCTTGTGTTCAAGTGATTGAGTGGCCTGAAGTGACAATGGGTGAGAAAAAGGTAAAGTGAGTGAGAGGAGAAGAGTTTTCTGTAGCCATAGAGACATTGGCAGGGATGCATGAGATTTTTTGCTTGTGTGGAGCACCACTACTCATGCCTGCCACCTGCTATTGTTGATATCATGCCTTGTCCTGCGCTCACTTCGCTTTCCCTGAGGTGTAGCCTGGACGATCTCCATTCCACCTAGGTGAAATACAATATTACACCAAACTCTCCCAATACCCCATCTCGGTGAAATACAATGTTGCCCTCTCCAATACCCCATCTCGGTGAAATGCAATGTTACACTCTCGAATTTCCCATCTCAGTGAAATAGAATGCTACATTTTCAAATCCGGAATGGATGAACTTTTTGGAATGAATAAGGACATGGACCACTCTGTGAGACTTGTAGTAATGATGTTTAAAAGTGTTAAGTTTGAGAACATCTTCCTTCGTAGTCACTCTCCCAGGTTTTACCTCGAATAGTGAATGCAAGTATCCGTGGGCAGTGGTTTGTGTGCTGGGCAAATCTGGACCCAGTACAATGTTACATGATGGGTCGGACTGAGGTCCATTCAAACGGACAACATCTTGAATGTCTCACAAGTGTTGGAAAAAGTTCCATATTTGTTGCGCCCTTTTTGAGGAAACGTTTATATCCTCACTATTCACCTTTTTGGAGGTTTCTGTTTCTGTTATTTTCTCATAAAAATTCCACATTTTCCCCCCTCATTTTTCTTTTCTTGAATTTCATTGCATTTTTTTCATTAACTTCTGATGTTGCTTTAAAAAAAAAAAATTTGACTGGAATGTTGTTCCACTGAGATCCTGAAGTTTGATTGTTTGTGTATTTGTGGTGTGTGACCCTGATGACCCATGCCGCTGCTCCATATAGCTTTGTTTAACGTTGTACCGTGGACACTGGCTCTGTTTTACTTGTTTGTTTCTCCTGCAGATTTTACTGTGCTCAAGTCCTTCCCTCCACCCCCTTGTGTTTTCATGTGATCTTTGTTACTCTTTGATATTTTGTAATAATATATTAATAGTAAATTGCATTTGTAAAGTACAAATCCTAATGACAAAGTCAGATGTATGTGTTTTAGTATTTATTATTATCCCAACAGACCGTGTCATATTCAGAAACATTCTCAGCTTCCCAGGAGGCATTCAGGGAAAGCTTCTATTTTGATAAAATATACAATTAAAGTTATATATATGATAATGACCAAAGTGCCTAGTTTTACCTGATGTGTTTTGCAAGTTGTGTTAAAATATTTATTAAGCAAGTGCAAGTTTGTCTTGCCTCCCATGAATTATTAAATTTGCCTTGAAAAATATCATTTGACCATCAGTTTTGAACTGTTAAGCCTTCATTCTTAAGTTTGCAATGATAGGCGTTTAAAAAAATGAAACGTAGACAGTGGAGAAGTTGTTTAGGTAGGTTATGATTAGACGTTATGGGCTAAGATGAGCTGTTGCCATTTTCGAGAGTCAGATGGTCTTTCTCTGTCCACAACTTGCTAATGATCAGTATTTGGAGGTGTGTGGGTCATGCATTTTTAGCTTGAATTATTGCCTGATTTTTTTTTTCCCCTTTTCGTTTCTCGCATCAGTTCTTTTTTGCCTTGCTTTTTTTCAGAGTTTGTATTGCTTGTTTTGGTAGCAAATTCTCCCTAGGTATGCAGGCAAAGCCGGTGAAGGGATTTGGGTTGTGGGGCTCTGAAGGGAGTTGTAAAGATTTACTTTGAAACTATTTTTGTTTCTTGGAACAGTTTTTTATTTTATTTTCCATTAAGCATTGCCTTCAAATTATTTGTGGCTTTGTTTTATTCTCTCAAATTCTGTTGCTCTTAATTGGTCCAATATTTTTAGTAGATGATGACCTTAAGAAAAGTTTTAATGATTGTCCACATTTCCTCATGTCTTGTTGTTTCTGTGCTGGTTTTGTAGGCTCAGGATCGGCAGCCAGTCACCCGTCAGTCGCTGTGGCAGCTGCTTCCTCATTGGATAAGAATCATCCGGATGACTCAACCCCTCCTGATTTGTCCAATCATTCGCGGTCTTCATCCAAAAAGTCCAATCACAGTATACATAGCGTTCACAATGGTAAGTTATACAGTTGGGGAGAAATGTCACTGACTAAGACAGCTTGATCAGTCTCCATCGGAAGATTTTGATATTTCACATGACCAGTTGATGCAGGATGGAGTACACAGAAGTTTAATGACAATAGCGGTCATTTTTATGTGTGGGAAATGTAAGACAGATAGAAAGAAACAACAGAGGGATAGCAGAGAAGTAGGAGCTGCTGCCGGTGGGGCCTTCAAACTACTCACAAAGATCAGCTTGATCTAATGGTAATCGGCTCAATAAACGATAATGATCTTTAATGTATGATTGTATATCTGCCATCATGTTGACAGTTATGACAAGCTAGCCCTGTGTCAGGTTTAGGTACATGTAGATGATGCAAACGCGCTTATTTTAAATGAGTTTAACTGCTTATGGTTAATCTTCTGTAAAATGAGTTATCCAGTTTATGTCCTGACTCCTGTAAACTGAGTTTCCTTTTATTATCCTGTCTCCTGCTAGATGTGTTTTCCAGTTTATGTCCTTCATTCTGTAAAATTAGCTTTTGCATGTTCTTCTCCTTAACTCAACGAATAGTTAAAGGATGCCTGTTGCCAGTCCTACTTTTTTACATTTCCTGTAATGTTTCTTGCCTGTCTCTGCCTTTCTGGTTCTCAACACTAAATAACCGTCATCTTGTCACTGTGCTCTCATATAACTGTCCCCGTGGTTTTATGCACCCCCGCATAATTTAGCAAAATTTGATCATTTTTTGCATAATTTCTTATTATTTTGCTTTATCATTCTTGGTTAAAATTAGCAGAATCGCATTGTAGTTTTTATCTTATGTTACCTTTCACTTCCAACGGCGTAGATCTCGTGGGTCCCTGGGCGCCCGGCGACTGCTATGTGTTGTCTCTGTTACTGCTAGGACTGACGCTCTCTCTTCTCACGTTGAGTTTTTAGTCTCCAGTCGATCTTGTTTGTACTCATCAGTGCACGGGGAAAAACTGCTACCCGTGCATCACCAATTGGCCAGAAAGTCGAACCTAAAACTAGTCAGGTTTTGGGGACGTGAAAGGCTAAAATATTGGCCCTACAGCATAATGTCAAATTTTTGGGCTCAGTTTACACAATTTCATAATTTTTCTTGCGTGAAACGACGGGGACAGATATAATCAAGGAAAGCCGAGCGCTCTGGTGTTGTCTGCTCCATCTTGCCAATCAAGCATCTCTTGTCACTATCTCTCCTGCTTTTCTTTGTATGTTGCTCTCTAGTAACACCTCAGATTTTTAGGGCTTATATGACCTATTTGTGTTGAATGTGCCAATATGTGTTGCAAGTGCAGTAAAACTCTAACTACCAAAACACCTCTAATCTTTGGCACTTTTGTAGCCAATATTTTGTTGCAAGTGCCGTTAAACTCTTACTCACTAAAACTAAACTGAAAAAACTATGTATTTGTTTTTGCCAGGCCCCCTTCTGGACGGCAGCGACCCCTGGATCCGCCAGTCCAACTCCTCCCTACTGCGTACCAACGTAGACCTGAAGGCGGTGCGGAACCGATCCATGAGCTTAGAAATCAAAACTGGCCACATTTACCTGAAGGACCTGGTCTGTTACCTGTCTTTGCTGGAGGCGGGCCGGCCACAGGATAAACTGGAGTGTAAGGGGCTTTCCCGGGGGGGGGGGGGGGGGGGGGGGGGGATTGATGTGTAATGATAGTGATTGTCCTAATTGCCCCTGTTGCAATGATAATGAAGATAATAATTACGATCATAATGATAACATCGATGATGATAGTACTAATGATGATAATGATAATGATCTGGACTTTCAAACTCTTGTAAGCCCCTTTTTTTCCTTATTTCTCTGTTGTTTCTGTCTGTCTATCTGTCTGCCCCACTCTTTCCCAACGTTAAATGACTGTTATTGTGTTTATGCTACTGTTTACTCAAATTCAGTTATATAAAGCATGAACTGAAATATTACAGTGTGTCACTACATAGCGTGTAATGGAGTAAGCCAATGTGTTGTCTACATAGCGTGTAATGAAGTAAGCCAGTGTGTTGTCTTTAATAAAGAAATCCCACTGTCTTGTTCCCAGTTATGTTCCGCCTCTATGACACGGATGGCAATGGCCTTCTGGACTCTTGTGTAAGTACTGGCTTGTGTGTAAGTGTGTGTGTATGCATTTGTGTGCATTCGTTTGTGTGTGTGTGTGTGGTTGTGTGTTTGGTTTTGTGTGTGCGTGTATAGTTGTGTGTGTGAGTGAAAGAAAGAGAATTAATGTGTGTGTGTTTGTGTCTGGAGAGAAAATTAGGTATCGTTTTTATCTCTTTTTTTTTCTTTTTTTCTTTTTCTTTTTTTTTTCTTTTTTTTTCTTTCCTATTCTCTAGTAACAATCTCCAATCTGCAGCGCTAACATTACCTGTATGTGTGTTGTAAGTGCTGTAAAACTTTTACTAAAACTAAAACTCCCAATCACTTGTACTGTTTCCCCAGGAGATAGAGTGTATTGTGAACCAGATGATGTCTGTGGCCGAGTACCTGGGCTGGGACGTCTCAGAGCTCAAACCGGTGAGTCGACTGAAACAGGACCATTGTTGATGAGACTGACTTTACTTTTCCGATCCAGAAGCCGTTGGGTTCTAGCCATATAATGGTTTGGCTTCAAACGCAGACGCGCTGTCCCTTCGGCCATCAGAACTTCCATGATGAGGCTGAAAGGGGGCCATTGTTGATGAGTAAGCCAAAGGGGGAGGGGGGGAGAGAAGGAGGATGAAGACCTGTCAGTTACACTTTTATCTTTTTTACCTACCTGACCAGTTTCCTCACTTACCAAGCCATTTGGAAGCGGTTTTTTAAAAAATCTGGTTGTCATCTGGATAAAAAAAGTTACTTCTTAAATTTTAAGAGAAACTCAGTTTGGCTAAACACCAAAATTCAGAGGAATTGATTTTATATCAAACAGAACAAAGAAAAAAATAGTAATCTGAGTATGAAATAGTGGTAAGGGTGTCCATGATGCAATGGTTAGGAGCTTTGTCATCATGTGGAGAAAACCCGAGTTTTACTGTGGGGGGAGAATATTCATTGAGTATGTCAGTCTTTTTGTTGGGATGTTGTATCCTTTTTAACCTCATAAATGATTTGTGAGTGCTGAAAACTCTAACCAAACTAAAACTGAAACATGGGCGGCAATAAGCAATTCACGACAGGGAAGGATTTAACATTGCGAAAAAGGCTTCAAATAATGGACTCACAATAATTCTTCCCACACGCCAACTCATCCCAGTTTACCTTCTCAGTGCTTGGAGAGGGCTAACAGTGTTGCAGCACATAGCGCTGTCTTTCTCCTATTCCATCATTGCCATTCTCTAAATACTCACATGTGACTAACAGGAGGACATTAACATGTTCTTATGCACAGTAGAATTGTAAATAGGCTGATTCATCAATGTCATGCTCATAACTGTGCCTGAACTGCAACAGGGAACTGCTGCTTTTCCTTCCCTAATCTTTACTGTCGTAATTTTTCCTCTACTTCTTTTGTTTGTTTGTCACACTCTTGTGAACTGCTATTTCCAGGATGCCTTGATAATCGAAGCAGACTTTGTGCTGTTGAAGCTAGAGAGGTACCAAAGCCTGCAAGGTATCCATACTGATTGTTCCAGTGGTTGTTTGATCATGGCAACGTCTTTTCTTTCCAGATATTCATTCCTTTCTTCCTTCTCCCTTCTCTATCCCCATTTCCTGCATCCTGATGATTGCGTGGTGTTCTGCTGTCTCCGCGTCTTCCTCATCCCGCAACTTTTCCTCCAGGGTCTTCAACACTTTTCCTTTGTCAAATTTCACCTCACCATCAACCACGGCACTGCCTGCCAGCCTATCAGCCTCCTCATTGCGAATGATTACAGTCAGTCATCATCTTCGGGCATTGCCTGTCAGCCTATCCATGCAAATGGTTACAATCAGTCATCAACTTCGGTCATTTCACTCTTCCCTAGATCTTACAAGACATGATGATCGAGATCGACTACGATGCAGACGGAACTGTCTCGCTTGAGGAGTGGAAGCGAGGAGGGATGACCACCATTCCTTTGTTGGTTCTACTGGGACTGGACACTGTATGTGTGTGTGTGTGTGTGTATGAATGAGAGAGAAAGACGGGGGGGGGGGGGGGGAGGGGGGGGGGATGAACACAACTCCTTTGCTGGTTCTTCTAAAACTGTACGCACTGTACACGGTGTGTGTGTTTGTGTGTGTGTGTGGGAGAGAGAGAGAGAGAGACAGACAGACATGAGGATTTGACGAGAGGGAGTGAGTGAGTAAGAGGAAAGGGAGATTTATTAATTCTAGATTATTTTTAGTATTGTTTTTGTTATTACTTTTTTACTTATTGTTATTATTATTATAATTATTTCTATTATGAT
>NW_004797895.1:193914-219789 GCF_000002075.1 Aplysia californica | reverse complement strand
GAACTTCCTGACCGACACCGGCAAAGTTGCTTCAGAGCTCATTAACCCCGTGACCCTGAGCCGGGGAGCTCCGGCAGGCTGCTGAGTCACGCGAACTAAAAGTAACAGAATCGGGTGAAAAGTGACGCCGTGTGTCTCTCTGTTCTAGTTCCTAAATACACTCTCCATGAGTATTGTGTCTATGATTGTGTATTGTCTATCTGTTCCAGTTTGTAAATACACTGTCCATGAGCGTTGTGTCCAGCGGGCTCCGGCCTCCTGCATCACAACCTACGTCAAGTCCAAGAAAACCTCTCAGGTCAGTCGCACAAAAAAAAATAAGAATAAAAAATAGCTGCACATTTGTATTGTTTTGAGTCTCACTATAACAATAGGTAGATTTAAAAAATAGCTACATTTATTGTTTGGAGTCTCATGATAGCAAAATATAGAAAAATAAAATGAATACATGATTTATAGTTGGGAGTCTCACTATAACAACAACAAAAAATAACTGTATATTTTTGTTCTTTGGAGTCCCTAAGGATTATTCCTTATTACATTTTTGTTTTTCATAGTAGGAAAATGTCACTGAATTTTTAAATTATTGCTTTTAGGGCACACTGATATGTCCTGTTTTTTTTTTCTTTCCTCTATTGTCTCTGTCTGTCTATGTGTCTTACTTTTCCCAGCAAGAAGCGGCTGTTACTGCTTCGATGTGCTTCTTCTTCTCTCAAACTAAAATTTCCATTCTTTCAGAAAGTGTGTTTGTGGTTTGCAGGTGCTCTTGTGTGGCTTGCTTCTTCTTTCCTATCAAACATCTGTCGTCTTTATCTTCCCTCCTTCTTTTTTTGTTTGTTACTCCCTTGTAACACCTCTAATCTTCGGCATTTATGTGACGTTATTGTGGTGCAAGTGCCGTAAAGCTCTTACGAAAAAGAAAAATCTCTTGTCCTATTCTCTGTATTCTACACCTCTAATAACACCTGTAATCATCGGCATTTGTATGACTTATTTGTGTTGCAAGTGCTTTAAATATCTTACTAAATCTAAAACCTTGTTCTCAAACTAAGACTTCTTTTCTCACCGAGTGCGCGGCGCTAAACAGATGTTTTCCTCTTTACTCAAACTAAAACCTTATTTCTCTCCCTCTCTCTCTCTGTGTGTGTGTGTGTGTGTGTATACAGGTGATGAACCACCACTGGGTGGAGGGAAACTGTGCAGGCAAATGTGACCGATGCAGAAAGTCCATCAAGTCCTACAACGGTGTAACCGGCCTCCACTGTCGCTGGTGTCATGTCACGGTTAGTTGACAGTTGTCTCGTGTCTTGATGTCGTCAACAGACGCCTCTTCATGTTCATAACACAATCGCCTAATTTAATTTTAAGACTAATGAGAGAGAGAGAGAGAGAGATCTCTTTAGTCAGAATAGTGTTCTGTTTATGTGTTGCTCAGAGCCCGTGTTCTGTAATCAGGGTTGTGCATTATGCAAATGTAATTTTTAAAATGTTAAAAAAAATTATTATTTTAAAGAGTTGTATAAACAATATGCTTTTTAAAAAATATTTTTTTCAACATTTAGAATTTGAATTTCGACAAAATATTTATTGGGCACATAACCCAATACCACTGATTAAAAGACTACAATAAAAAGAATTTCCAAATTTTGGGCTTAGTGCATTATAACAGCAGGCCTTCGTCATGTATTTCTGAACTGCACTGATGTTTGCTCCTTCTTTCCTTTCAAACTTCTATCATCCTTATCTCCCCTCCTTCTTGTTTGTGTTTGTCACTCTCTAGTAAATGCCACACCCCTGATCTTCTGGTAGAAAAGATCTATACCTAGCCTTCTCGGACAAGAGCTAAAATTCTCGGAGGGCCCGATAAGATTTGGCTTCTGCCTCCACCCTGGCAAAATTCTAAATTTCCTACCTACTGAAAAGGTTTAACGTGTCCCGCACGCTCATATGACCATGTGCAGTTGGGAGCTCCGTAAAATACTTACCAAAAAGAAAATTTTTTTTTTTCTAATAATACCTGTAATCCTCGGCACTTATATGACCTAATTGTGCTGGAAATGCTGTAAGACATTCACCAAAACTACCACCAAATTGCTCCAAGAGGATCAATAAACTGTAAACGTTTAAAAAAGATTTTTTTTTTTTTCATCTCTTTGTTTCCCCAGCTCCACAACAAGTGTGCCAGTCAGATGAAGCCTGAGTGCGACCTGGGGGAATACCGGGACCATGTCCTGCCGCCCATCGCTGTGTGTCCAGCAGTGTTGGTGGGTACATATGATAGATGGCGTACAACTCGCGTGGTTGCACCCCTTTGACACACACGAACACTCATATAAATACACACACACCCAGAGATAACATACACACACACATGTGCACACATGCACACACACACACACACATACACACACACACACACACACACACACACACACACACACACACACACACACACAAGCAACATTCACACAGACATCACTTGCACTAACACATGTATGTACCTAATTGTATTTGGACACATGTGTTTGTGCTCTGGAATGCATTTTGATGTGCATATTACACTCATAACAGGCAAGGCATATCGCTCTTCCTGCTGTTTCAGAGCTTCCAGAAACGTGTAGAATCTTCCAGAAACTCCGGAACCTTCCAGATTTTCCTTCCCTTATCCCTTATGCAAATGATGTTAAGGTGTCAGGGTTTTGTTGGTTTGTTGTTTTTTTAAAAATAGTTTTGTCAGTATTAAAAATCCTTATTCTTAGTCCTTTCTTTTTTTTGTCCTCACCCCTTAGAAATTCCAGAAATCTGAAGATGGCTGGAGTGACATTGATGGACATGTACAATTTTCCTTTCTCTTGATTTGTTCTTTCTATCTTTTTGACACATTTTTACCTAACCTACAAATATTGGTACCAAATCAGGACACGCGGGGTGGTGGATTGATGGACAGGGTTGATAGCTCAAGGTGTGAGGGTTCAGTGTGACTCGCGAACATCGGATCTCCCTTTAAGTTATCTCCACAAATGAAATTCTACTTTAATGAACTTTGACTTCTTCATGATGTACCCCTTCCCAGTACCCCCTCTCCTGCCCACCCCTTTCCCCTGAGAAATAGATCTGCAGTAAACACACTCTGATCCAAAAAAAATAATGAACAATTTTTTTTTCTAAATATTTCACACAAACATTGTTCCAAAATGTTGTAATTTTTATCGTGTGTGATTAATGCAAAGGGAATTTGTTTGATATTAAGTCTATAAAGAGGTTGTGAGGTAACAGTGTCAGTTTTTCATACAAAGTCTGGCCTAACACTGTAATGGTAAAAAAAACAACCCTACATTTCAGGTGCTCAAGAAACTAGTAACTGTTATTAGTTATATGAATATAAACTATTCCAATTTTTGGGGGTTTTAAGTCTTGCTGTCTTGACAATTATTCCAGTCTCCTGAGCCGGATTAGACTTAACCCAGAATGACAAAGAAATTCAATAGACAGACTGAGAAACCAGCAAGAGGATCTTATCTGCCTCAAATGTTATTCACTTAACACGTTTACAGGTTTTGATTCATTTGTTTTATTGAAGAATCGGCCTATTTTGTGTCATATTGTGTTTCCGATGTAAGTCGCAAAGGACTAAACCGTTTGGAATATTATGGTTTCTCCGTGTGTGCTGTTTACAATGGTATGTGTGTGTGCGTGAATGTGTGCGTTGGGAGGGATGCTGACTTTTAAAATCTTTTTTTCTGAAAATCGTCTATGTTATGTATGATCATTCTGTGTGTGTGTGCGTCTTTATTTGTCAGGGGAGGGGGAGATGATGTTCTGACTAGTTTATCATTTGTATTCTATGTGTGGGGGTGGGGGGTGGGGGTCTTTGAAGAGACTCGGAGACTGGAGGGACTCCATTTTTCCTTTGCTTTCTGATACATGTGTATTTTTATTTTTAAAATTTACTTTTCCTCCCTTCCGCCCTCTCCGCTCACCTCGGCCGCTGTGTGCCTCCAGTTTATGACAGACGCGGAGAGCCATGAGGTAGATGGTCTTTGTGTGGCTAGTGCCATGTGTAGCACCGTTTGTCTGAGATGGGTCACTTGGTGTATTGCTGGTCTTTTTACAGGATTTGTCACACCTTGCTAGTCACTAGTGTACTGTCTAATAAAATAATGATAGATTGCATGTGTATCCCGCAAATTCTCACTCAACAGCAAGCTCTATGGGCTTTATAATACCTTTTGATTCTGGCTTTTCGGAGATGAGCGTTAAAATCAGAGGTCCCTGGCTGTTAAGTAAGTGTTGAAAAGGACTTTATGCCTTATTTCCGTTTGAAGAAAGAGAATTCCATCAACACGATAACGCTCATTTAGTGCTGGGAAAATAGTATGGTAATAGACAGAAACAAGAGAGAGAAACACTAACCAGTGCAAGCACCTCCCCCCCCCCCTCAAAAAAAAAATCACCCTAGTTAAACTTATAGTATACTGTCTTCAGGTGTGACTTGTCCTGTAACTAGCGAGGAACCCATGCCAGCAAAGGGGTGTGTCAGTCGTGTAGTGAAATGAGCCACTTGGCTGCCATGTGTTCCCTCTGCCAGCAAACAAAATAGTATCCTGTCGTAGACGTAAAAGGCCTCTACTGTTGCTGTGCATTGGCCGTTTTGTTGTGTACCCCATCACTCTAAAGGCACTGCGCTAAGCACGTATTTCCTCTCTTTCTCTCTCTCTCTCCCTCTCCCTCTCCCTCGCCCTCGCCCTCTCTCTCCCTCATATGCGTGCGTGAGGGAGAAGTCGAAATGTCCAGTGTTTGTGCTTGTGGAGGTAGAGAAAACAAAACGTTTGTTTTGCTAGTACACGTATGTGTGTCAGGTGCACTTTTAGACCTGTTGTGGGCGATGAGTGTTTGCACTGAATGCCCAGCACAGGGTTTTCACTGTCTCTTGTCATTTATCTAGTCTGTCGTTTATCCAGTATGTCGTCTATCAGTTAATCATCCAGTGGGTTTAGCGTCTATCAGTTTATAGTTTTGAAGGTTTGTCATTTATCCTATATGTCTCTTAGGAAGTTAGCCGTTTATTCAGGTTGTCGTTTAGCAGGTTTAGCATGTTATCACTTTAATTTCTTTGCGAGCTGGTCGCTTATTCATTTTGTAATGTAGCAGGTTTATCGATTTATCACTTGTTACTGTCATTTAGTGACCCGTCATTTATTCAGTTTGTCATTTGGCAGGTTTATCGCTTTGGGGGTTTGTCATTAATCCAGTTTGTCATTTAGTGGGGTTTATCTTTTATTCAGTTTCTGTTCAGTGGAGGTCGTCTCTTATGTTTCTCGTTTATCCAGGTATATGGTTTGTTGCTTTCGGTGCATGTCGTTTAGCAGGCATGCTGTTTAGCAGGTTTTCCATTAAGTAGGTTGCTGCCAGTCTTCTGCATAGTGGAGAAATTGAAATAATTTAAATGAATGTGCTTGTTTAAAGCAGTGTGGAGCCTCAGATTAGCCTAGATGATATCATGCACGGCTATTGTGTCGAGGACCCTGGTTTGAATTGTTAATGGGATTCTGTTTTGGGAGTTTTCAAGTTCACCAAGTCTTTAAATTTTTTTAAACTGTAAAGTCTGTTTATATTTTTTATTATTGAGCTCACAGTCATGCACAATATGCAGTTATATGTGGGTCTTCTCTGCACGTGCACCTGTGTTGCTCTTTGTGTCACGCATTTGCGATAATGTTGTTTTTGTTTGGAGTATTGTTGTTGTATTTTAAAATACCTCACGCATATGTTGTGTATTTTAAAATTTTACCCGTTTGTTGCTGTCTTTTAAAAATACTTAATACACACAGTTGGGTACGGATGACTTATACAAATAAATGTTCTACACATCGGTAATTTGGGTAAAACAAAAAATTTGAAAGAGGATGACAATCAGGGGAGGTAGCTTTGATAGTACATTCAACGATGCCCTTTTCGTAGACAGGGTTGATTTGAGATACCAAATCTCCTACAAATGTCCTGTTTTATTGCAGTACTTCTGTAGACCTTTGCCAAAATCTGATGCTTTGTTTCTATTATAAAACAATTCAGTTGTTCTCATTTCTGCCGTCTTGAAACTTGTTTACTTGTGTGAAAGACCGACATCACTGCACAACGGGCATCCCCATAAGCACTCCGTTCCCTGAAGAAGTACATCTCCAAGTGTGTAGATGCTGACGGTTCCAAGAAATGGTTGATTCCATAGCCATCTTGAAAAGTACCTGGTATTGAAAAAAGGATAGGGTTGATAGTGTATGCGTCGTGTTTGATGTCGAAGAAAGAGAAGGGATGAGAGTGATGCTGGTTTGCCTTATGACTAATATAGAAATTGCTCTAGTGGCAGATGATGATGTAACCAACGCTATTTAGAGCCCGGCAACGACACACTCGCGCGCGCACACACACACACACACACACACACACACACACACACACACACACACTCACACTCACACTCACACTCACACACACACACACACTCATACACACACGCACACACTTGCACACGAACACAATTCAAGCTCCATAATGCAGTGGAATGTTGTCTGTCTTGGATCACATCCCACCACCATGATCCACCCTCACAAAGTAATGTGCAATGGTGTGTCTTGATACCAACCATGTGTCTTGTTCATCTCGAAGCAAGAGAAAGGAAGAGAATGAAGCTGATGAGCTTTAGAATTCAAGGAAAATGTCTTTCTTTCAGATCACGATCATGACACTAGAACTACCACTTGTCAAAGCACGCTACCTGGTCTTCTCAATTTATACCTTCACATTCAGACAACCACACATGACTCGTACACATAAGTAAATACATGCAAATGCAAGCATAATATTTCGCGCTCCATATGGCCCAATGCAGCACTACGCTTGTTCGATCGCACCCCAGCACCCACCCTCGTATGACTTGATTTAAGGAAGGTGAAGCGCTTTATGCACACTATAATGTGCGATGATGTGTCTCGGAGCCGACAGTACGTGTATAATGTGCGATGATGTGTCTTGGAGCCAACAGTACGTGTGTAATGTGCGATGATGTGTCTTGGAGCCAACAGTGCGTGTATAATGTGCGATGATGTGTCTCGGAGCCCACAGTATACATGTATCACACTTATTGCACATGCTTTTGGTTGTTTTTAAAAAAATATTTTTTTATATGTCTGCTATTTTATATGTTTTTGATTTCTTTTTTTTTTCTGCTGTCGGTGCACCACAAAACTTTACAGCTGATGTCTGTGTTGTCATAGCTTGATCCCTCACCATGCACGCAGAAAACATGAGATCTATTCCCAGCGAGGGGGATGTGTCTACTTTTATCGAAAGTGAAGTGAATGTAATTAATTATTTGAGGGGATTGAGGGGTAGGGGGATGATAGGCGTAGTAGTTACAATCATTTGATAAATTAACTGGGTAAATGTCTACCATTATCCCACCCCATTCTGCAGGTTTCTCAACCAAGGCAGTCAGACCCATTCTAAAGGTTTTTGTTGCAAAGAGTTGGACTTGGGAAGGACGTCTCGTTTTTCATAGATTTGTGTTTGGAGACTCGGATGGATCGAGGGGGTCACCGGTAGTTCCAGTTTCTTTACTTTACTTTCCTTCTGTTGTTTTTGTCTGTTATTCTTTCGTTTTCTCTTCACTGAATGATCATTGTTGTTTGGACCTATTTTTCTGTGATTAAGAAAATGAACTTACTAGTCCAAGCTTCTGAAATTGTTGATTGGTTTGTACTTTTGTATCTGTGGACATAATACACAGCACATCAAGTGTGTGTGTGTGTGTGTGTGAGTGTGTGTGTGTATGTGCGAGTGTGTAAGGGAGAGAGGAAGGAGGGAGGAAAGTGGCAGTGGAGAGTGTTTGTGTATGTTAGAGAGAGATAGAGAAAGAGAGAGTGTGTGTGTGTCTATGGGGAGGGGGAAGGGGGTTTGTTTTTTTGTGATTAGTCGCTCTAGCATACAGTATGCTCACGATGTGCTCTTTGTTCCTTGACTTAGATAGTTGTCTACAGTTATTGGATGGTAGAACTTTGCAACAGTGTTTTAGTCCAGGTTGTCTTTCAGAACAAATATTTTGTATCGGCGATTTCGAACACATCTCTTGATGCTGAGTCACTTTTGCCCTACCACCTCCATTCCCTCCCCCCCCCTCTCTCTCTCTGTCTCTCTCTCTCTCTCTGTCTGTCTCTCTCTCTCTGTCTCTCTCTCTCTCTGTCTCTCTCTCTCTCTCTCTCTTTCTCTGTCTCTCTCTCTCTCTCTCTCTCTCTCTCAGTGGGTGGTTGGCGGGTGCTCTGGTGTGGTTTGCTTCTTCGTTCCTATGAAATATCTATCGTCCTTGTCGCCCCTTCTTCTTTCTTGTAACAACTCTAATCTTCTGGCGCTCATATGACCTTATGCAGTTTCGAGCAGCGTAAAACCTTTATTAAAACTAAAAAAACTCTCTCTTTCTGACCCTCCCCCCTATCTCAGTCAATCTCAATGATCCTCCCTCCCTCACTATTTCTCTCTCTCTCTCTTCCCCCCCTCCCCCCCTCCACCTCATTTGGTTTGGTTGTGCTTTTTGTAGTATTTGATGGGGGGGAAGTGGGTGCTGTGTTAAAGCACGTAAACAAATTCTTCCTTGTTTCTTTGCCCTCTGCAGTCAAAGCGACATGGGCAGTTAAAATTTATAATGAATTCCTCCCTTCACAATCTGTTTATTTATATATTGGCCTATCTTTTTGTCTGTTAGTAGGTCGGTCAGTTTTTATGTATATATAATATATATGCATCTATCTCTGTTTTTATACACCTTTCTATCTGCCTCTCTATAAATATGCCTCTCTCTCCATCTTTTTCTTTGTGTGTTTGTGTGTGTGTGTGTGTCTCTCTCTCTCTCTCTCTCTCTCTCTCTCTCTCTCTCTCTCTCTCTCTCTCAGCTCTCTCTCTCTCTCTCTCTCTCAGCTCTCTCTCGCTCTCTCTCTCTTTGTCTCCTTGTCACTTTACTGTCACCCCCTTACTTTTTATCATTTTTTTTCTTTCACTGTATCTCTTTCTGTAGATAGACATGCGTATAGTACATGTATATATATGAACAGTATATGGGTTCTTTACGTGGTTTGCTTCAGTAAATATCTTTGTAACTATTGACTTTAGATCTTGACATGTATATCAAATTTCTATCTCCAGTTTATTTCTTCGTGTATATTTTCTGCTGTGCATTTTGCTGCTAGAGAGAACCTTGTTGGTGGATGGACTTGCATTTTGTCTTCGTTGCATTTTGTTCTTTTCTCTCCATGTGTTCTGTTTTTCACCCCATGCATCATGGTTTTGTTTTGCTGTGTTCACTCTAGTTCATGACGTCCCGAAATGGCAGAAAGGTGACCCAAAACTTTTCATTTCTTTTTGAAGATTCCTACAAATTAACTCGGCTGGCTCTGTTTCTCTACTACTCATCCAGGATATTGTTATCATTCTTGCTTGCCCTTGAACTACCCACATTGTAGCAATGCCATCTCAACACTTGTATTTTATGATGTCATCTCTATATAAATACTCTACACTTGTTCTAGTAATATCATCTGTACACTCGTTTTAGTGAGGTCATCAGAGATGTCGTCTTTATGCAGCATGTTTTTTGGGGATTTTATCTCTACACACGTTTAAGTGATGTCATCTCTACACATGTTACAGTGATGTCATCTCTACACATGTTACAGTGATGTCATCTGTACACTTGTTACTGTGATGTCATCTGTACACACATTCTAGTGATGTCATCTCTATACCAGTGTTAACAATGTCATATGATCTATACATCCTGATTCCACAATGTCACATCAATACATGATGTTTAATGCTGTCATCTCTATACGTGATGTAGTGATGTCATTTCTATACATAATATGGTGATGCCATCTACTATAACGGGTTAATGATGTTGTCCCTATACATCATGTATTAGTAATGTCATGTCTACACACGTTTTAGCGATGTCATATCTAAAAAAAAATTTATGTAGCTTCCACCAGATGTTGAATCTGATTTACAAAGCTGTTATTCACATCCTTGTGTAAAAATTGTGACTGGAATTTCATTTTAATTTGAGAAATTTATTTCCACAAGTGATATCAGTTTTACTTTAAATCGACTTGGCACATTGTTGTCCTGATCTGCACTAAAACTTTTAAAGAAAAAGTAATTGGTTTTTGAAAAATGGTAATTTTCCTACCCTGATTTTTTTTTTTTTTTTCTTCAATGTATATTCATCAAAGTTCACAAATCACTGAAATTAGTCCTGTCATTTTGCAACCTGCCCACTTACGATAGTATAGTGTCTTCATTTTTGTTAGAGACAGCGGCACTTGTTCTATTCTCACTAACCTTTAAGTTATGGTTTTTTGTTTAATGGTATTAAGGATGCTTTTTTTGTCTTTTATATACTAAACACGCAAAGATAAATGAATAAGTAATTAAATATATATATATATATATATATATATATATATATATATATATATATATATATATATATATATATATATATACACACCATATCAATTATAATATAGAGAATCGAGGCCATTGGCTGTGTGACCTTGAATGTCATGGCCAGCCGAGCCGCTCCAAAAAGGGTGCGGTTGTATATCAGACAATCCACTGCTATTTTCCTGAAGCAATAACTATAATGTTACAGACAATTATATTGGAAATAGAAACTAGGGTTGTCATCCCTATCAGGGGGCCAGGAGTCTGTGCCTCCTCTCTTTTCAGTAGGAAGGGCCTTTTTGCTGTTTTGCTTTCTTTTTTCAACTCCTTATTACAAATTCCTTTTTCTCTTGAGCTTCACTCGGCCTCATACCTAGCATCTCACCAGTCTATTGTGAAAAGTGACCTTTAGATTTTGGTCTGCCGCCTTCCCACAGCTCCAGTCACTGCATCATGACAAGTTAGATCTAGCTCTCTCTCCCCCTCTGTCTCTCTTTCTCTTTCTCTCTCTCTTTCTCCGTCTCTCTCTTTTTCCCTCTTTCTCTGTCTCTCTCTCTTCCCCCCTCTCTCTCTTCCCCCCTCTCTCTCTCCCTCCCTTCTCCCCCCTCTCCCTCTCTCTCTCTTTTTCTCTCTCTCGGGGGTTCGAGCCTCAGCTCAGTCCGACGTTGTGTCCTTGGGAAAGGCACTTTACACGAACTTCCCACTTGGCTCCGCCCTATTGGAGACGGACGTTAAAACTAGGAGGTCCCGCCCCTTAAATAACCTAATAGTGTTGATAGCGGCGTTAAACCCATACCATTTCACCATTTATTCTCTCTCTCTCTCTCTCTCTCTCTCTCTCTCTCTCTCTCTCTCTCTTTCTCTCTCTCTCTTTCTCTCTCTTTCACACACTCTAGGAGTTACTAATCTAGGAAAAGCTAGATCAAGTTCTGTCTCTTTAGGAGTTACTAATTGTGGAAAATCTTGTTTTAATTCTCTTAAGGAGTGACTAATTTAGGAAAGACTAGATCTGGGTCTGTCTCTCTTGGAGTGTCTAATTTAGAAAATGCAAGATCTAGTTCAGTGCCAGTTAAGTTGAAGGTCTTCTCTTCCACACTGCAGCGGTCTACCAAAAGTCCACAGTCTTCTGCTCGTGCTTCATTTTTCATTTTGCTGTGGCAAAGAATGGGATTGACAAGGGATCCACAACTACAGATGACCAGATAGGACAATTTTGAAGAAGTTTCGGGGGGGGACCAACAAATTACAATCACCAAAACATGTTTAATATGGCCAATGACAGTCCCACGCCTGTTTATAAACAACAATGAAGAATGTAAACTGATCCCTGTCAAAAGTCCCAAGCCTGTATGAACCGGACTTTTAACTAAACCAGTTGACAGACCGCCCTGGCTGTAAACATTTAGCTAAACCTAAACCAGAAACATTATGGTAGACCTTCAACAAAACTGGCTCCTCTAGTTCTATCTTTCTAGGAGTGACTAATTTAGGAATTTTCTATTTTTACTTATGCTTTTTTCTCTGCTAAAATTTGATTTTTAGTCTCATGTAGTTTTGCCTTTGTTTTTGCTTTTTTGTTTGTTTCTTGTTGTTTTTTAATGTGTTTTTAACTTTTTAATCTGCCTGGTTTTAGAATTATTGGCGTAGTGTGGCTATGGCAGTGTCACTGTGCACCAATATACGCCTCTAAAAATATATGTATAACATGTAACAACGTATTGGGGCGGGGGTCTTCTTATGGGGAAGGGATGGGGAGGCACAGATGCTATAAATAAATTAAAATGGGATTGTGAAAATAATTGGGAGAGGGTTTTCTGTTGGTTTGGTTGACATCTTGTCTGTTCTGTGGTGCGGATGACCTTGCTTGGAGACTGGAGAGGAGTGTGTTATCGGCATGTCTTTTTGTCCTCATGCTCTCATCCTTCCTTCCATTCGTTTCAGAACCACATCCTCCTCTTCCCATGCTTGGTCCTCATTCTCAGCATCCACCGCCTCGATCCACCTTTCCCCCTCTTTTCCTCGATCCACCCCTTCCTCTTACCTCCTCCAACCCAACTCCTCTCCTCTCCCTTGTATGCTTTTTTTACCTCCACACTTCAATCCCCCCTCCCCCTCTTCACTTTTCCTTTTTTGGCCACCTTTCCCATCTGTTTTTAACTTGAAAAAGTGTTATAGGGCTCACGGATGTACATATTACTTTCTTTGTACTTTGAAACAGAAGGCTGAATCTATTATTTTTCCCTCTGTGCATTGATTACATCAATGTTCCAAATGCTTTACCATGTAAATATGACTATAACTAAGAGCAATACAGGTTGTTGTTCTTTATACCTCGGAGACAATACATTGCGCCCCAAGAAATCTTAAAGCCTGAAATGCAATTTTAATTTTTTTTAAATTTTTTTTTTTTTGGAAGTGCAGGATCAGACCTGTTGTGTGGCAAATTTAAAATGGACAAAAGTTGTCCCCCCCTCCACCCTCCCCACTCTCTGTCTCTTTCTCTTTCTGATTTTCTCTCTCTCTCTCTCTCTCTCTCTCTGTCTCTGTCTCTCTCTCTCTCTCTCTCTCCCTCTCCCTCTCCCTCTCTTTCCCTCCGTCCCCCATCTCTGTACTAGGCTGGTAGTTAGTGGTTAGGCTCTTAACTTTGTGGACAAAAGGGCATGTGCTCACTTTCATGTTTGGATGGTGAAATGCCATGTATTCTCAGTTTTTTACCTTTGTGGCAAGGTATTGTAAAAGCTAACTAGAGGTTAGGGGGCTTGTAAAGTTACAAAAGAAAAGGGTTATGTGGGGAGGGGGGGGGAGGGGTTCGGTTCTGGTATGTTTTCAAGGTACGTATTCCTATTCCTTTGGTTTGGCTAAGTTCATGGTTGTCAAGTAGTGCTGTGTTTGCTTGAAGGTTTCTTGTCCTCTGCCTGACCCACTCGCAGAACACACTATAGCTTGACGCTTTTGAACAGCTTCCGCAGTATAACCTTTACCTCTGTCTGTTCTTCTTTGCAATGAAGGCCTGTATAACCTCCTCATGCTTGCCTCTAGCATAAATACAAGACACTTAACCCTAACCCCCCCCCCCCAAATCCTGTGCGTTGTGCTCACCTCGTGAAATTTTAAAACTAAACAACTCAAGTTACTGTTTTTATTTCTGTTGTTTTACTTTCCTGTCTTTCTGTCTTTCATGTGTAATATGGAAAGGGTGTTAAAATAAAACCAAACCATTATTGTTTGTGGGGTTTAAGATTGTCTTTACATTGTAACATACAAACAATTAAGGGACACTCCCCCCCAAGAAAACCAACTATTATGTGTGGGTTTGTGGGTTTCACAGGTCCTACATACCAGACCATCAATGATTTATTTATAGAGGCACCAGCCATCCATGTCCAGGTGCTGTTTTAGACAGGTCCTACATGTGTAGTATACAAAAGTAGACAGACAAGAACCCATCCATGGTTGTTTATGGGTTATATTTTACTGTGTCTGTCTTGTGTGCTATAATAAGGTGGCTTGTTGGTCCAAGTCTCACTGAAGCTGGGGAGATATTCAAATTGCGGCTTCTTATCATCGCGTCAGTTCCTAAGTCACTTAAATGGACATAGTGGTCTTGAGCATTTAGTTCTCACTCGGACATTAAAAAGCAAAAGAGCCCCACCCATCCCAAGATAGACACTGGGGAAGAGACCAGATGGATATGGGGTTGTTTTGTTTTTCTTTTTAGAGAATCTGAACTTTGGAATGAGTGACGAACCCTGACCGCTGATATCAGTTTCAGATCTGGCACTTGAAAAAATGGCTACTTTCTTAATGACTCTGAGCTTGGCTTGCATTTTCCACCTGAGCAAAAGTTTGCTTTGGCCTGAATTTTCTTCATACAAGTGTATTGTCTAGCCATTGGAAAGTTTTTCTTCAAGATGCTCAGTTTTCTGTTTGGGTCTCAGTTCCGGACTTGTTTGGTCATTTAACTCTTTGTGTTTGTTGTTTACCATTGTATGCACCACTGTGAGTCAGGTCCCTTCTCTAGGTATGCTATGTAAAAAAAAAAATCTTTGGTTTTTAGTTTAGACTTGAGCAAGATTGGAACTTTTACCATATGTAGATGTCTGCCGGTGTATGTGATTGAAAGTTTTAGCCCTTTTGAGAATCTGCATGGGTCTTGTAAAAAGTGTTTATGCAGTGTTACGGCTGTATTAGAAATACTGAGCCAGAGTATGTTTTTGATGTGATGGTCGGAGATTATAACCTTCTTTTTTTTTCTTTTTTTTTTTTACTGTTAATTATTGAAAATTGTTTAACCCTGCAAATTCAAGCACAGACTGGTTTTAGTGATAATTCAGTGTTGTGGTGGATGGTTGGAAGGCACCACTGGTAGGTTTTTACAACTTTACTTTCCTCTGTGTTGTGTCTGTTTGTCTGTGTTATTTGTCCCAGCACTGATTGACCTGTAAATGTGTGGAAGTGCTCCTCAGTCCTCACACTCAGTGTTATGGAGTGTGTCTCAGAGTCACCTCATCTTTCCCTGGCCTGATTTTGTCCCCAACTTGTGTTTATCATAAGTTATGCCCTCAGAAGTCAGGACAACAAGCTCTGATTTTGTCCTGCCACGAGCAGCTACTATTATTATTACAGACAACTTAACAATAACAACAATACAATCACAGGCACAGTGTCAATGGTTTGAGTCTATGTGTGTTGTGTGTGTGTGTGGTGTCTATGTAGGTGGGAGCCACTTGCAGGTCCTATTTCTTTATCCTTCCCGGTGGGTGGTTTGTGAGTGCTCTGGTGTGGTTTGCTCCTTCATTCCTATCAAACGTCTATCATCCTGATCTCTCCTCCTTCTTTTTTGTGTTTGTTACTCTCTTGTAACACCTCTAATCTGTGGCACTTATATGACCTTAATGTGTTGCAAGTGCCATAAAACTCTTTCTAAAATTAAACCTCCCCGCCTGTTGACTTTTTTGTACCATCACTGAAGAGCCCTCGTTGTGTTAATGTGCTTTTGTTCACTCATACCGACCCCTCTCACCTGGACCTTCTGACCAGGCACGGCCGGAGCCTCGCCCTCCCAAATGATCTTCATTGTCATGTTTGGTACTGTGGTACACAACAACAAGATCAGCAGTTGTTGAGCCAGTATGTGTTTGTCTTCCTGTCCGGGAACAACCATCATTGTGTTGCTTAGGACTGTTTTAGTGGGTTATTGACGGATGCTCTGGTGTGGTTTGCTCCTTCTTTCCTATCAAACATCTATCGTCCTTATCTCTCCTCCTTTTTTGTGTTTGTTACTCTCTTGTAACACATCTATTTTTCAGCACTTATATGACCTTATTGTGTTGCAAGTGCTGTAAAACTTACGAAGACGGACTGTTTTAATGTTTAACTGCAACGTAATAAGAAAAACAACAAAAGCAACAACAATTTGTGATTCAGTGTGGTTGGAGGGCATCACTCTTGGGTCCTGCTTATTTTCTGTCTCTCTGTTGTTTTTGTCTGTCTAGCTTATTTTTTTCTCTGGACAAATTAACCATTCTTTTGTCAACATGCTCATCTGTTCTTAAACTATTGATCCATTGTATATATATATATATAACTTTTTTCCAACAATAAACTATCCCCATTGTGTCGATATGCTTGTCTTTACTCAAGCAAATTTTTAAAAATGTAATTCTTGTCTATTGAGTGGTTGGCGGGTGCTCTGGTGTGTTTTGTTCCTTTTTTCCTGTTAAACATCTATCGTCCTTATGTCTCCTCCTTTTTTTGTGTGTTTGTTACTGTCTTGTAACATCTATGTTTTTCTGCACTTATATGACCTTATTTTGCTGCAATTGCCGTAAAACTCTTACAACAACAACAAGAAAAATTTTTGTCTCTGTCAGCTGGTGAGTTTGGGCTATCTGCTGTTTTCCTTGTACCGGAGTCTACATTCATGTTGTTGATGCGATGTATGTGACATGTACTGACCTACCCCCAGGATCGTGGCCGAGGAGGCGGTTGCGGTGGAAGCAGCGGTGGTGGCAGCGGCAAGAACACCCTGGAGAAGGAGAAGGACCAGGACAAGGGCGAAGACAGCAAGTCCACCACGCCTCAGTCGGAGAATGCTCAATTTGATGGGCCCGTCAGTCCGGTGAGAGAAAGAAAGAAAGAGAGAGAGAGAGAGAGAGATCTGTTGGATGTTTCATAAACTGTCCTGAGGGGGCTCTCGTGAACTAGAGGTTATGGGTGTTTGCTTCTCATTCAAAAGGTCCTGGGTACGAAACCTGATAGTGACCGTCAATTTTCTTGTCTAAAATGTTCTCCTTTCATCTCCTTTCCTGCTCTCTAACCATATTCTGTGGTTTGCTTTTGTCTACTCTTTCTGTGGTGATGGTGGTTGGGTTTTTTTTTTATGTATGTCATATTCCTCTTCTTCTCTTCCTCCTCCTCTTCTTTTTTATCCTATGAACTTTGTAGTAACTATCATCACCATAATCGTTGTTATTGGAGAAAAGTCTCAAATTTAAAGTGTCATTAGTATTTAATTTGATTTGAGAGACACAAACAGAAATGGTACAATTTTTTTCAAAATGTAATTATGAGGGGAGTTCAATAAGTCTTGGGTCTAGGTATGAAGGAATCATGGTAGAGTAATGAAATTTTTGCCAGCCTTTAGACAATTTGTTTGGAAGCCACTATGCAAATTTTCGGGAAAATTTGACAATAATAAGGCACTAGTCATCGTGTTCAATGAATCCTTGCTCTGAAACGTTTGTTTTTCTTGGCTGAAGCTGTGCCATGGAGCCTGTTGAATATCGTTCAGTTATCAAGTTTTTACACTTCCAAGGAAAATCCCCTTCAGACATTTTTCAGGAAATGGTCAATGTTTATGGTGACAAATGTCCTCGTTATAGTACTGTGTCATACTGGGAAAGAAAAGTCAAATCTAGGTTCATGTTGGGGATGGATGAAGATTGTGAAGGGCACTCATTCTTTGTGGTTACTGAAGAGAATGTATCCATAGTGAAGAAACTGGTTCTACAAGACCAACGTATAAATGTTAAACAGCTCTCAAGTGAAATGAGAATCAGTGTAGGGTCAATTGGAACGATGCTCCATAATCATCTTAACATGAATAAGGTGTCTGCGCGGTGGGTACCCCGCCTTTTGACAAGTGAGCAAAAGAAGCAGAGGGTTGAGTCCTGCAAAACTTTTATTCGAATTGGGTCCAATGACACAAATTTCTTTAAAAACAGGGTGACTGGATGAAACATGGATTTATCATTTTGATCCAGAATCCAAAATGTCCTCCATGCAATTGAAAACCCCTTCTTCTTCTTCACCAAAGAAGGCAAAGGTAACACCGTCAAGAGGAAAGGTCATGCTTTCATGTTTCTGGGATTGTGAAGGTATCATCGTGACTGATTACCTGGAAAATGGAAAAACAGTCACAGGAGACTACTATTTGAATTTGCTGATAAAATTGTGGTCTGAATTAGTGAGAAAAAGACGGGGAAAACTCTGTAATGGGTCCTTCTACTGCATGACAATGCCCCTGTGCACAGAGCACAACAAGTAGTCCAGACAGCAGAACAGTGCAGCTTTGAAATCCTGCCACACCCAGCTTATTCACCAGACTATATAGAGAAATAAAAGTTTGTGTGCCAAGTTCCAAAGCTCTATCTTTGTTCCTTCATACTAAAATACTTAGACCAAAGACTTCTTGAACCCCCCTCGTAAGTGATCAGTTTTTGCTTTGCTTTTTCTTTTTATCTGAATTATTTTGAACAAACTCTTCTTGGCTGTTTGTGAAAACTATTTCCTTCTCTGCTTTCCCTCTGTGATTTGTGTGTATCACTTAATGAAGGTCGTTGTTTTTTTTGTTTTTTCCCTTCCCTGCATCCCTCAGGGCCAAAGCTCATTTCAGATCACTCCTTTAGAAGGTACTCATCCCTTATTGATATTCATCAACCCCAAGAGTGGGGGCAAGCAAGGTGCAAGGTAAGCTCACAGGTGGCTGGAGGGTGCTACCGGTAGGCCCTATTTCTTTCCTGTCCCTCTTTTGTTTACGTCTATGTGGATGATTAGATGACGCCTCTGGGAGGACTTATTTTCTTTTTGGGTGTCCATGTGTTGTTTCTGTCTGTCAGGCAAAATTTGCCGCTCCTGGTTGCCTATATAACGTTACATGTACGTCGTGCTAATGACCTGGCTCTAATTCTTAAGTGCGGAGTTTTAGCCACTAGCGCTGCGCAGATTCGTATTCGGGAAAAAAAGGCTCGCTTATTTTGCAAAAAAGTTACTAGTGTGTGGTTGGCAGGTGCTCAGGTGTGGTTTGCTTCTTCTTTCCTATAAACATCTATCGTCCTTATCTCTCCTCCTTTTTTGTGTTTGTTACTCTCTTGTAACACCTCTAATCTTCGGCACTTATACGACCTTATTGTGTTGCAAGTGCCGTAAAACACTTACTAAAACTAAAACTAATTTGCTAGTATTATTTTACTGCAAGGCTTTCAAGCGATTAGATAAAGACAGATCTAGGCTTGCGGGTGGCCGCATGCTCTCGTAAAACGTAAACTTCGAAAGACTAAAAAGGCAAATAAATTCACTTTTTCACTTAGTTTTGCAGATTATACGAAAAGATTCAAAAAGAAACATTCTCTCTTGAAGGAATTTTACCATACTTCGCACACACTGTACATTGATTCCTTTAAAAGAACAAAAATATCCTCTATTATCAGAGTTCAAATAAAAAAGATGTCACTTCCAATGCTAATGCATGTATCTGCTTCATTTCACAAAAACAGGTTCTTTAAGAATAATCTTTTGCTCCTGCTCTTTGATGCAAGAATTGTCACTCCCTCATAATGATTTTTTCTTTTCTGTAAAAAAAAACAAATTATTATTACTATTGACTAACATCTTCCCCTCTCATCTCCCTATCTCCCTCTTCTCTACTCTCCCCTCCCTCTCCTCTCCTCACCTCCCTTATCCCTCTTCTCTCTTCTATTCCCATCTCCGTCTTCTCCTTGCCCCCACCCCCTACTCTTTTTCTCAGGTTATTGCGGAAGTTCCAGTACCTGTTGAATCCACGTCAGGTGTACAACATGGTCAAGGAGGGGCCACTCATCGGGTGAGTACGTCTTCCCAACATCTTTAGGGAGGCCGTCACATATCATCCTGATGGTGGTGTTGGTAGCGTAGTGGTTAGGCTACCTGACTTGCAATCGTGAAATTGTGTTCAGGGGTTGGAGCCTCGGCTCGGTGCAATGTTGTGTCCTTGGGAAAGGCACTTTACACGAATTTCCCACTTGGCTCCGTCCTTTCTGAGATGGAAGTTAAACTCGGAGGTCCCTCCCCTTAAATAATCAAATAGTGTTGATAGGGGCATTAAACCCATATCATTTTTTCATCCTGATGGTAAACCGCAATGTGGGAGGTATAGACCCTCTCTTATCAACTTATCATCCAGATCTTAAGCTATAACGTTGGAGGTTGGTAGGTGTCTGCAACATTTTAGCAGAGGCCCTCACTTATCAACTTATCATCCTGAATTTATAAACTACCATGCAGGAGGCCATAGGGTGTCATGAAGGTCCTACTTCTTTAACTCTCTTAGCTCCATAAACAGGTCAGCAGGTCAGCACAGCAGAACAGAAGTGGCGGCCAGATAATAATTTCCCAGAACCGAATTATTTCAGTGTTTTTCAAAGGTTCCTGGGGTGTAGGAAAGAAATTGTTTTTGCTTTTGATCTGAGAGCAGAATTTCAATGAAATTTCACTTACAAAAACCTAGGACTTCAGCATTTAAGTTTAGAACGGAATGCTTTTATTTCTAAGCCTGCACTAAAAACCGGTGTGTTAGGCCAGTAAAAGCCAGTATGGCGCCACATCGGGAAAGCTGGTTTGGCAACATGGGGGAATAGCCGGTATGGTTCAAAAAGGCTGTTCAACCTTGGTGGCCGTCGAAATTGTGCTTGATCCCACCTGGCTTTCTGTGCACTGGGATAAGAAATCGGTCTTAACTTTACAGACTACCCAAACTAATTAAGCCATCAATTTGGAATTTTGCTTAGATTTTACTTTGATTATTTTTTTAAGTAACACAGTGAAGAGAAATAGAAAGTTAAAGAAGCTAATTTAATTCCTCATCATACTGCGGCTCTTCAGCAGTCAAGTCGCCAGTAGCAACTTCTAGTAAATTTGTGATTTAGATCTTGCTCTTCTTAAAGGCTTTCAAGGCACTACAATCAGTCAAAACGCCTTGTATGTATAGATTTATGTCTGCCTTAGTATTCTTCGTCCCTTGTGCCCAAAAGAAAACTGAAAACATTGATACATCTTTACAAACTCAAAAATGGCCATTGCACAGTACAGCTGGGTTTGTTGTTTTTTTGTTGTTGAATTTTTCTTATTCTTTTTGCCACGTTGCTTGTTATGGTATTTTGCCATGGTTTGTCTTAATATTTAAGAACTTTGGTGGGGGTTTGGCTAAGAACAAAGGTAATTCGTTTTTTAGTATCATAGGAGACGTTTTCTTTCTTTAAGAAAACCCGGAAACAGGGAGGAGAGCTTGGTTTTTTATTTTAATACCCCCTGCATTTGCGTACCAAAGCCGGCTGAAGTGGATTAACTCCTTAGTGACCAAAATTCCCGAGGCTGTGTTATAGATCAGGATTATGACTGGCAAGTACTTTCATTGATGAAAAAGTGTATCCATCAGCAGGAGTACATTACGTTTACTTCTATTGAACAAAGAACACATTCACCCCTGTTTTGCCAATGTGAGGAGGAAGTGGATTACTTATTAAAACATTTCTTTCACTTCAAATTCAAATGTTCTTATCATTGGTTACATAGGCGTTAAGCTATAATGCTGGTGATTGGAGGGTGTCTCTGGTAGGTTCTACTCTAGGCGATCATAAATCAGGCAGCGCAGCCCAAGAACTACACACCTTGCTTGTGGGCTGACACACCGGCCGCTCAGGCTTCGGCCCACAGCAAGCAGTGACCTTCGTAATAATAATAATGATTACAACGGCCACTGCTAGGCGGTCTCTTTCTCCCCCCTCTCTCTCTCTCTCTCTCTCTCTTTCTCTCTCTCTCTCTCTCTCTCTCTCCCTCTCAATCTCTCCCTCCTCTCTCTCTCTCTCCCTCTCTCTCTCTCTCTCTCTCCCCCCCTCTCTCTCAATGGTTTAGCTTCTCTGTGTTTGTGTTCAAACTAACGGACATGTAAAAAATTATTGTAGACAGACAAAAGCGATGGAAAGACAGAAAGTTGACTTGAGTTGAGTTTTACGGAAATGGAGGGCACACACTGATATGTTTTGACATCTTTTCATAGGATAAAATGTTTGGTAAGCTAGCAGTCCATGCCCGACATTCTGTTTCATCCGAAGGAAATCCATACAAGGTCACTTTTTCTGCACCTTTCTGACTGTCATAGCCAGTTTTGCATCCACCAACTGAGCATTTTCTTCCCATTGTTGTTCTTATTCCTTCAGTTTATTTTGAAGGTGTCAGTCACAGTCCAACAGAGTCATAACCACACATGATGAAAGCAAGAAATAGGCCTAGAAGAGAAGCATGTAAGCACTGTGAAAGAACAGCAGATATTAATATACAAAGCAGGTCGGGAAAAACACAAAGGAGCTCCCCCATAATTATGATCCGTATACTTTTCCCTACCTAACAAGGGTGGGCCCCTAGACGCTCAGAGTCTAGATAGATTTATATCTACATGGTCCTTTTAGTCTTTTGTTTGTGTTACAAACTAATCTAAATCTAAAAGCAGATCTAGGGATAGGATGGAGAGTTCGTTTTTAGTGGTTGTTTGCATAGAGAGGCTCTAAGTCAGTGAAGAGTGTGCGGATCAGGATGGGGGGGGGGCTCCACTGTGTAGACATGGATTTTAGAATGGATTTAGACAGATATGAATTAAACTTGCACGGTCAAAACTTCACTGTAGGTTTAATCTAAACACGTACACTGATGGAAGAGATATTTGATATTCACACAATCCAGATGATTTGAAAAAAAAACCTGCATTAGGCCTCAACTAAAAGAATCCAGGCATTCACTGAGTACGATGGCGATGAAGAATCTGAAAATGAACAGTAGGCCTACAGTGCAGCCAAACAGCACTTCAAATTTGCGATCTCAAGACTGTTGGTCAGTCTTAATTAATTAATTAATTAGTCACCACTTCTGTTCCTCAACACACACAATGATGTAGAAAATATTCACATAATCCAGATGACTTGAAAAGCAAACTGCATTAGGCAGAAATAATCCAGTGTCAAAGCATGAGAAAACAACAATTCAAACTGACCGCCGCACCCTGCGTAGGCTTATCACTACTAATGATCTACAAGGTTGTGGGCTTACTACACGGGTGTGTCAGCCCACAAGGAATCTAGGTCAGTAGCGCGCAGGTGGCCTGATTATATGACCGTCTAGGTTCTACTCCTTTACTCTCCCATTGCCCTTTATTTTATCTGTTTTTCTCTTTTTTGCTCTAAATGACTATTATTGTTGTCAATGAGCTTCTCTTTCCTCTCACCAGACAAATTTATGTTTTACATTGATAATAGAGATTTCTATGATACGTTTGAACTTTTTCCTAATGTTTCTCAAGTCTGCATGATTGTCTGTGCTGTGATAGTTGTTTGGATTTTTCACCTTAGTTAAGCAAAGACATGGACTGCTCAATGTACAACATCATCATACGTCATATTTCATAATGGGGTAGGGTGGAGTCTTACTCTAATTAGCCAGTATGAGTTCGATTCCTATTTGAGGATTTTATTTTATCAACTATCACTTTCTGTCTATCCTGCTCACTCAGGTTGGTTTTGGTAGGCAAGGCCAAAGCAGTCCACCTTCTAAATGACTGAAATTTTGTCAGTGAGGAGAAAATATTTACTATTAAATCAAATCTACCATACCATATTTGTGATATCTTATAATAAATTACCTTCTATAATTCTCTGTTCTTTATGTTGCAGGTTGCAGTTTTTCAAAGACGTGCCTAACGCCCGAGTGCTGGTGTGTGGGGGAGATGGCTCAGTGGGATGGTTACTTGACATCATGTGTGAGTGCTGTTGTTATTTGGCTTCAGATAGTCTTACTGTCTGAAATGTTCCTTGAAACTGACATGTGTTAAGTCAAACATAAATTGTTGTGTTTTCCTGTATTTTTTGGTAGGGTTTCATGACAAAAAATTGACGAATGATCCATGAGTATGAGTTTCACTGTGGTTTTGTTTTTATGTCCCCCTTCCCCCTAACAGACAAGGTGAACTTTGCTCAACGTCCGCCCGTGTCTGTTCTCCCGCTGGGTACGGGCAACGACCTGGCCCGCTGTCTGTGCTGGGGCGGGGGCTACGAGGGGGAGAACCTGCTCAAAGTGCTCAAGAAAGTGGAAAACTCCAACGTGGTCATGTTGGACAGGTGGGTTGGACACTCGCGCAGATACAGATGCACACACGCAGGCTCTGTAATGTACATTCGCACGTGATATACACTGACACTCTACACGCACGCAAACTTGCATGCATGGGCTCAACCATGCCCGCATTACACACTAATGCTTGCAGACACACATACATACCACATGAATGTGAGTGTGGGCCTTTTTGCGAGTGCAAGTATACTTTTGTATTATTATTGTCATATGCTCAAGATGTTTGTGGGAGAGACGATGTGTGAGAGATGAGAGTGTGTGTGTATATGGATGTGCACATGTGCGTGCGTGTGTGTGCGTGCGTGGTGAAACACCAAACCGATGTGCCAGGATTTGGACAATAGAGATGTATCGTATCTTATCTTGCACATGTGCTTGCATATGCACTCACTTAATGCAAGTCAAAGCAGCTCACTCTTGAATGATCTGATTTGTGTCAGTGAGGGTGTAAAACATAAACTGTCTTTGCTCCTTCTGGCTTATGAGAGATGGGGTTTATTTGTCTTCATGTCACATAGCTCAGCACCACAACAGCAACAAATCAACAGCAATAAATGAGCAACAACAACCTCTGTAACAACCAAAACAAAAAAACAATAACTCACAACAACAACAACAACAATAATAATAACAATCAGAAAAGGTGACCTCTGTCTTTTTTTTTTTTTACCCCTAGCATTTTTTAGTGTATGTCATTGTGTAGCAGAGTGTGTATAAAAACTATGTTGTATGTTGGGCACCAGGATGTGTAAGTGTTTGCATCAGAGTTTTTACGTGTATACAACTTCAGTCAAACCTGCTCTAGCTGCCACCTGTTCAAGACTATCACCTGTGACCCCTGCACTTTTTTAAATGTCAGAATGACATTGTTCAAGACGTCTATTTGTCTAAGACAACCGCTTTTATCCTCAATAACGGATGGCCACCTTTGACGATTTAGACTGTATGCGTATTTGTGCCTGCACTTTGGTTGTTGTAGCAATTGTGAATGTATGTGGGTGGAGTAACACAGGAATTCTTTCCTTTTTCAGATGGAAGATAGAGTTTAGCAAACCAGAGGACGAAGATGAACAGGAAGGGGACCCTATTCCATACAACATCATCAACAATTATTTCTCCATTGGAGTGGTGAGTGGCCTCTGTGTGTGTGTGCTTTGCTATGATATGGCATGGTTTCAATGGCCCTCCAGTCAAGGCCTCTGAATGTAAAGTCAATCTCCAAGAGTACAGACCTCCATGTGGGTGACGTCGAGTGCCCGGCACCTTTTTTTCCTATTTAATTCTTTGTCTCAGAGGGGGTAAACCCACTATGCCGGGGCCCTGTTTTGGTACGAAATCTAAAAATGACAAAAAAACGTCACTAAATTGGTCATTAAATAAAGACTTATTTTGATATTCTTCATCTAAAGAATGAACTCCCAGTAAAAGAAACCTGATGTTGAAAATTCTTGTCTTGGTTTTTATTCCTATAATTCTTAACTTCCATACATTTCTAGTTGTGTGAAAACACCTCTTGCCTTGCCTATTCTTGTCTTTATACTACATCTGCAGCTGCTCCTCCAACCTTTTCTACAATGCTAAATGTTTTTCTGCTCTCTTTAGCGAATGGCTGAGGTCTTTTCAGAGAAGGTGGGTGGTTGGTGGGTGTTCTGGTGTGATTTGATCCTTCTTTCCTATTGAACATCTATCGTCTTAATCTCTCCTCCTTTTTTTTGTGTGTGTTACTATTGTGTAACATCTTTAATCTTAGGCACTTATATGACCTCATTGTGTTGCGAGCGCCGTAAAACCCTATACTACTACTACTATGACCTCATTGTGTTGCAAGTGCTGTAAAGCCCTATACTACTACTACTATGACCTCATTGTGTTGCAAGTGCTGTAAAGCTCTTGCTAAACTTTTCCAGGACGGCAGAAGAAAAAGAACATTGTATCATTATTCTTATTCCTCTG